>NW_028186366.1:655172-742881 GCF_003343005.1 Rhea americana | reverse complement strand
GCCGGCTCCAGAGGGCCGCCGGCGGGCGGCCGCCGCCCCGGTAGTGCGACATGCTCTCCCATTTGAAGCTTGAGGAGCTTCTCAGGCTTGGGGATTTACACCCTTCCACAATAACGAGCTTTGCTTTCTTTATTTCTTCTTTAGCTACTCCTGATACCAGATGTGCTTTTTTTGACTGCTACTGAAAATTTAAACTAATATTTTCATCATTATGATGACCTATCATAATTGTGTGATCTCATTCATGAGTAACTGCTCAAAATCACTTCCTGATCCATAAAGTGGTCCAAATACAAGATATTGTAATGTAATGGTCAAATATATGGATGTTAAGCAAGTGCCTCCAGTTAGCGGAGTGATATTTTGCTAAATCAAAAGTTACTGCATATATTAATCTGATATGAAAAGATAAAAGGGGAAAAGTACCCTTTTACCCTGGTAAAAGGATATTAATGATTTGTAAGGTCAAAGTTTCCCTGGCTGTGGCTTTTATTTAATCAGATTCACTACTTTCAAAGAGATGACTATGTTCTTAACTATTAGTGTGCATACTTCATCTAGATTGCTATCTGACTAGGTCAGCAATATTTTCTAGTCTGGAAAATTCAGTGGCTAATGTTAAAATACTAAAAAATCCCAGCTGTCCCCTTACTCCTTGGTTTTTTGCATCCAGACTTGCATTGCTTTCTACTTTCTGATAAGTCATTGTATTTACATTACACTGATACTTTTCGCATTTCATGTCTGAGCAGTAGTTTTGATTTCCTTGTTACTGGATCAGCAAAAGTGCCAGTTCTTTCCTGTAAGTTTTACTGGATCTACCAGTTTGGAGAAATGCTCTTATCCAAGTTGTAGTTGTGTATTTTTTTCTGAAAATCTTACAGAGGTGGCTCCAGCTGGTCACTTTTGATGATCTTTATGCTGTTCTCTTAATAATGGTGCAGGTCATGAGTGGATATTACATTAGAATGCAGTCAAATATTAGAAAGATATAAAATATAAACAGTATAAAATGTAACAATCAATTCTGAGGATATAAAATTTCAAGTATCAGAGACTCCTAACTATGCAGACTTTAATTCTGTAYTATTTGTCAGGGCTAAAGGTTGGCATAGGATATTCTTGAATGTTGATGTACCTCCCAGGGTTGGTACAACCCAGTATTTCAGGATTAACAGAGCATTTTTAGAGGCTAGGGTTCATAGACTGGCACACGGTTTTTTCATTCCCACAACCAGGTAAAGCAACTGTTTACCCTCTCTATAAGGAGCTGCAGTAGTACACCCTCCAACTCCTCATCCCACTGCTCAGCCAGCAGCTGCCGCTTCTCCTGGCAGACAGGGTGAGCAGAGATTTCATTTTGTACCTTCTCTGAACTTCTCATCCTATTCTGCTGCATGGGTTACTACTAGCAAAGGCAAGTGTCAGGCTGTTGTGAAAATTAATTTGAGCTTTTACACCCTGTGGTTTCCCCTCCAGGTGGTGATTAGTTACCTACACATCTCTTCTGAGTAACTAGATAGGGTGTGAGATAATGACACGCACTCAGCCTGGCAACTTCAGCACTGCCAGTGAAGTAATCTCAGGAACAAGTTGTTGGCAAAGGGATGCTGTCTTCCGCACCTGATGCTATTAAAAAAAATACAAAACAAAAAACCCAGTATCTTTTATTCCTGAGTTTTCATTTCTCTTTTCGTCATGGAACTCATCCTCTAGAGGTAAAAAAAATGGGTAATTAGAAGTTGTCTTCCCCATCACCTGTCCCCTGTTTTGGTATGCAGCCTTTTGCATGGAACAGCCAGCAGCTAGCTGGATTGCAAATGCCTCGTGGTGAATTAATTGAAGAGGGAGCTTCAATTCCTTAGAACCTTCCCATGGATAAAGTGGTGCACGTGCATAAGTATATGCAGACTAGGGGCTGAGCCAGCTGACCTGGTACAAAACCAAGTTGTACCTGAAATTTTTGAAATGTATTATTTAAAAAGGGAGGAAATATTAACCTTGGATGATTTCTTACGATGATGTAAAAGAAGGAAGTAGGAGGCAAATACCTGAGTTATCATTTGGAGGGATGCAGCACTTCTGAGGTTGAAAGKATCAAGGCATGATGTTCATACTCAGTAGCTTAGTATTTGTCAGTTCAGTTTGAGGTATTAGATACGATGTGAACCCAGCAGTGGCAAAGCTTAAAATGTGTTTGCATAGACAGAGTAAGGCATGCACAAATCAAACTTACAAAAAATAAACCATCAATGCAGTTCCTGTCTAACTTGAAGAATCATATCCTGCCTTCTATTAATATGTTCTACAGATTTTATTTTACCAAAATGACTTTTAGGGAGGCATAAAACATAATTATACTTTAAACTATCTTAGCACTTGCCTGTTTTTCCTTTACATACAATAATTCAGTGAAACTTTCAAAAGTATTTAACTATATTAATTAGCCTTTTGGGTTGTGCCTGCTGTGGCAGCATATTTATTTGTCAACAGGAATTTTTTTTTGCAGCATACTCTATCAGAAAATATTCACGATTACTAAACTATACTGGTATGTGAAACCATATGGTGTTTTTGAGCTGCTTGGTTACTGTGGAGGATAAATAGTTCCTGACCCCAAATAGGAACTTTTCAAGAAAAAAAAAAAGAAGTGTCGCTATTCCTTATAAGGCATCGGCAGGCTTGTTCGACTAGTGAAAAGGGGCGTTTACAATTTCGTTCTGTTGAGTTCCGTGTAGCGGTAGTGGCAGAAGGCTGAAGCTGCACTGAAATTACAGCAGCTCATTCCCAGAGTGCTCATCAGAGAAAGTCAAGACAGGAGGCATCAGGTGACAATCAAAAACTTGGTCATGGGAAAATCAGGTGAGCAAGTACTTTGGTGCAGTTGGCTGTATGTTCTCACAATGCCATTACCTAGTTTTGTGCTCTGAAAGCATTACTAAAATGTTAGTGGCTTTGCTCAGAGAAAGCTGCTTTCATTTGTGCATGGTATAATCTGGGAGGAGCTTTCTTTATGACACAGTGAAATGCAATCGTTAGGTTAAAAATCCTAAACCTCTGTAATGTAGAGGTAGCTGTATTTTATATATGCTTTACATTTTGTAGCTGATAAAAGCTTTGCTGTATGAATTAACTGTACAGCATTCAGAGAAAGAAAAATTACAAGCACTGCAGCTTTAAAACTACATTATCACTAGCTGTTTGGCCAAACTTACCTACATTGTAGATGGCAACAAAAGGCTTCTTCGAAGCATAGAGATTAACATTTTTATTCCCTTCCTTCTTGGAAGGACTTAGATTTAACATCTGGTTACAGTTTAACTGAGTACAGTCTGTAACTTTGGTGAGTTCATGGGTTTCTCCAGAGCTATGAGAGTTATTGTAAAGGCAGTGGATTCCCTCATCTCTGCTGGATGGATTGCAACCTGGCTCCTTCCTCAGCTGCCATTCTTTGTCTGTGTGTGGAGGTCTGGCATGCTTCAAATGTGATAAATGGAGGAAAATCCCTCTGAAGTTGCTTATAAGTCAGAAGCCTGAAGAAGGGAGCTCATGCCCTCTGGCCCTGTTTGTCTCAGGCCTGTTAGAGTTATGATCTCTTTCTGAGTCTGATGGGGTCTGGATGAGATTCTTGACTGTCAAACAAAAGGACAGTAGTTTGAAAATCTGTGCTCATCTACTGTGGCTGTGCTGGAACTGGATAGCTACTTTTTGTTCATGTGGTTGGGACTTTATATGCATGGCAAATCACAGCCTGCTGGCATAGTGTATCTGACCTGTACATAAGCAGTATGTGTGGGACATGTTCAGTTGAATCAAGTACTTGTTTCCACTTAAAAAAAAAAAAGTGAGTCTCTTCCAGTGAAACTTGATGAAAGTCTTTGTTAGGTAACTCTTTAATGGGCCTCAGATTGGACATGTGTGTGTGTGGGGAGGGGAGTGTTTTTTTTAAAAAAAAAAAAAATAAAAGCATCCTAAACAGGTTCTGAACCTTTCTGAAAATGTCATTATTAAAGGACTTACTCCTGGAACAGTATGTAGCACTTGTACAACACCCAAACCAGGCTAAGCACCATATAGCCGCCACTGTGTTTATAGCCCTCTGCCCTGGCAGCTGCAGATTTTTTCAAATGGATTAGCCTTCAGTACATAACTTTACAATAAAAATTTAAATAGCAGTAGTCACTCAGAAGTGTCAAGTTCATTATTTCCTTGCTGATAGCATAAAAAGTACAAATATCAGATAAATCTAGCAGCTGTATGTTGCATTAGCAGTGTTAATTGGATAAAAGCAGTGGAAAGGTTATATTGTGCCCCTCTCAATCCCAAACTGAATAAAATTTCCTCTTGTATTAGTGTATGTGCAGTCTCAGTTTGCATATTTCTCATACAGCCATAAGGCAATGACTGTTTCACTAAACTGTTATTCCCCCTCTCACATTCATAACTGAACATCAGCTGTTTGTTCCAAAATTAAAAGCAACAGTGCTAGAAATTTCTTTTGCCAGGGCTTGGGTAGTTTTTGCTTATTTGAGTTGCTATACAAATAGAGCTTGAGATCGAAGTGCATGTTAAAATTTTTCTGTTGCATGTGTCATGCTTTTCAAATCAATAGTAAACTGGGTACAGGTAATTGTCTCTGACTGTTATGTGCTGGTTGAGGGGTTTTTTGGATGAATCATAAAACTGAAATCCTGTCTTGATGATTGTTTTTTTGACTAAATTCCATCTGCCCTTTCCATTGCATTAAAGCCTTTGAATTCCTCTCCTAGATCATTCAGTGTTTGTTTTAAAAGTGGCTGCTCTCACCCATTCAACAAGCACAGCTTCCTTTATGTGTTGGGTAAAATTGCTCATATTTCTGCTGCAGTACTCTAAAGGACACAAAATGGGAGCCGGAGGATTTCTCTATACTAGGCTGTATGGAAATGTACCAATCTGGGACCTGTCTGATGTCTGAGGATTTCTCTATACTAGGCTGTATGGAAATGTACCAATCTGGGACCTGTCTGATGTCTTAGTATCCTCCATACAGAGCGCTCACCCTCGCCTTCTCTCTGGGATCAGAAAAAAAGGAAAATTATCTGAAGGTGTGAATCTAAGGGCACCCTAATTCACCTCAACTACGGTCCACTCGCACTTTTAAAATAATGCAGATAAGTAACTTTGTATCTTCAGTCAATCTGTCTTAGGGTATAATTAGTATCCCCATGCAAACAAATCTGTTGTTCTGGATCTCCGAGGCCTTTGAACGCATTTGGATAAAAGCTCCCTAATAATGTGTTGTTATTAGATGTTGGATTATATTTGAAGCGATGTTCTTTGCCGCTGTTACAGCTAGAGACTCTGCATTGGTTTTGCTTCATTTAATAAAATAGGAGGTTTCCAGAAATTCATACCTCCGACTCAGCTTTCTTGCTTGGAAGCTACAGGCTGTTAAAACCAACCTCATACTGAAACTGCCACCTTAGGTTTAGAAAAACGACTTCTGTGGGGACAACTCCTGCAAATACTTAAGCAGAGCATAGAGATCTCCCCCTCCCCCGGGCTTCCTACCAGTCTTGTCTTTTGGGGAGGCGTTTGGTCTCCTGGAGTCCAAGGTTGGACTAGCAGCTGGTGCAGGCTCCCCACCCAGCAGATCCCAGGCTGAAGGAGCCACTAAGCATTTTCTGACAGGAAATGAGCAGATGATGAGCTTGCCCTGTGGTGTTGCTGGTCGCTAGGATGGGCACTGTGGCAGGGCCTGGCTCCCCTCAGCTGTGCGGTGCCCAGGGGGCCCCACCATGCAGAGCCATCCCAGCGTGGAGGTGGAGGTGGAGGGGACTGCCGCGAGGCCAGCTGTTAACGATTTGCCGGGCTCTGCTCCTGCATGCCAGTGGATGGCTAGGATCTGGTGCTGCTGCTGCTGCTGCTGCTGCTGCAGCCTCAGAGGAGGCTGGGAAGGTGGCAGAAAAAGGCTACAGAAAGTCTAATTTCCTTCTGCCCCTCCCCCAGCTCCTCATGCTGGGGGAAGGGACCTTTCCCTCTCTAAAAACCAAGTGAGGCAATGGCCAGGGAGTCGCTCTGACTTCTGACTAGTGGTATGCTTGATATGTATGCTAAACAGATACATATGCTACAGAGTATCGTGGAGCACACTATCAGAGAGAGGCAAGAAAGGGCTCAGTAAATATTGAGTATCTTCTTTGTGTTTGATTTTCTTTTTTTTTCCTGTCTGCGTGGGTGGGGCTCTAGAGAAATAGCTGGGAGTTACCCTTCATATTGCCAGCTGAGTCAATACAAAAATAAATAAAGGCCMAAAAAAGGCTTTTTATGAAAAAAGAAGAGACAGGAGCCAAACTCAGTGCAATTTTCCTTGTTTTTTAACGAGCCTTAGAAGAATGTGCTGKTTTTTAACTTTAAAGATCCATCTTGGAGCATAGTAAAAAGGACTGGAGTATTTTCTGTACTGAACTCCATCTTCTGTGGATGCAAAATGAGAACCTGTGCTCTTGAATCTCACTCTGAGGCAGCTGTAGCAGTTCTTAACAAAAGCACAAATTTACCAGAGACAAGATCTGTTCGTTTTCTGAAAATGTGTTACACTCCGGGTGCCAAAATGACAATGCACTTTGTGATGACTGTTTTTACTGAGCCTGCAGGGAGAAAGGAAATGAATAACCAGTAGCAACAGAACATTCATGTGTGGTAACATTAGGACATTTGCAGAACTTACCATTAATGCCACTTACTGTCTACTTCTGTTGTAAAGAACTGAATTGGAGATATAGCACGAAAGCTGACTTTCAAAAATCAGCTGAATCAGTTCAGTTAAACCCCATACTTTTCCAGTTTTTGTGTGTAGAAGTTGCTAAATACATGGTTCAAGGATTATAAATACAGAAAATCTGCTAGGAGGGCATCAGAGTTTGGCATATTCTGGGCCTAGTTTTTACTTATCTGCTGTATAATCACAGGCTGGGCAGGGGAGAAGAGGGGAATGCAGGTAAGGGCCTCTTGCACAGCCRCCATTCTTTGCAATAGTGGTGACTCCCCAGTGGTGTTAGACTGGTAGTGTTAACTCCTAATGCTCAAGGATGGTGAGCCAAACATCACAGGGCTCACAAAAAATAAGATCAAATGTAGTAGTCTGTAGTTCTCAAGATAGTTCTCTCTGAATCTTTCTTTTTTTTTTAAAAAAAAATCTAATTAAGCATGAAAAAAATTTTGTTACAGAAATTCAGTGAAAACATTCAACCCAGGGCCATAGCTTTCTTTTAGTACAACTGATAGTTTCTGTCTTGTTTGGGTTTGAATTTACTGTAATTATTGCTCTATGTACAGGGAAAAAAATGGGAAAGTGAGTTTCTTGGCCGTAATTGCTAAGTTGTTTGTTGCATGTTTCCACAGACCAGAAGGACATTTCAGATAGCTGTTTTGATAAAGGCCCCTCTGCTCTGCAAAAGATTAGCTGGAGCATATCTACATTATGTTTTTACAGGCTGATGTAAGCAAGTTTTGTCCAGTCTTCGAAGGTCTGAACAGGAATTATATCTGAATTGGGCTGTGTGGCCCTACTGAGGAGGATGAGGTAAGGCCAAGTACGTGACTAATAATTCTGGTTCAGACTTGGCTCTTATGCAAGTGTGTGTGAGCCTTTAAGAGATGGTAGAAATATCCTGGGTGTTTTGAAGGAAGGCAGTATAAGCCTATCTAAGGCTACCACAAATATTATTTAATGTTGACTGAACTGAACTTAGCAAAGTGAATCTCGGGTTTGCATAGAAATCATGTGGCCTTTATGTATAATTGCTACAGAGATGTATGATCTTCCTTGGCTGATGTTTTAAGGAACAGTAAGTAACTGTGTCCTTCTGAAGCCTTGCCATGCCATCATTGCAGTGGCAGCTTCTAATTTAGATTGTGAGGGCTATCTCTGCCCAGCACTAAGCTGGGCATTGTGTCCAGCTGAAATGCATTGTGTCTCTTGGTGGAGTCTCTGTACCCTATCCTAAGTACAAATATAGAGATTAAGATATCCATATCGTAGTAGTACCCAGAGATACTTATTTTCCTAGGGAAAGCTGTCGTGATAGCTTGTGATAGGTGGATGTTAAGAAATTATTGAATAYGTGTTTAGTTTATATCCTATGTTTTTGTCATTTTAAAGTTAACTCTGTGGACCATTGGCAGGTATTGGATTCTTAATAAATGATCCACAACAAGTGATTTGGGAAACACTGTTACAAGGTGTAATCTGGTTTTGAATTTTCGTTTAGGAAGATGTATTACAGACCTCTTAATTTTTTTAGTTCTACTGCATGAGTCCTTGTGTCCATGAGRGTTATGTTCCCCTGAACAGCCCCCATGGCAGGTCACATGAGAGCATACCCCATCAAAGGATGGGGATCTCCATGACATAATGCTGAAGGTGTGGCATTGGCTTTCTGGAGAGATGTAAATGCTCTTGTTTGGTGTGGCAGTCCTGGGTGTAGGCCTTGTATATACTGCAGTCACTTTCCTCCTTGACTCCCAAGCACTGGGCTAGCGCATAAGCAAAAGGAGCTGCAGAAGCAACAAGAAATTTAAAAGATTTTTGGGGTGTAGGTGGAGTCTTATCTTCCTTGAGGGAATTGTATGTCTATTTGGTATTTTAAATAAGAATTTTGCTTTCAAGCTCTTGGGTCATGAGAACTAAGATTTAGTTTGAGCAGAGGGGAGGGAATGAAATGATGTAGTTGAGAGTAAGTGTGAGTAACCAAAGCTTCCTCTGACTCCCTGCCTGGACTGAACTGCTGGATGGGTGAGTTTATGTACCTTTTATCAGTAATCAGAAAAGATAGGTGATGCAAAGGCTGTATTTCCATACCTCGGGGAGGTGGATAAATAAGCATACTTTGAGCATGCCCTACTAGCTTGGATGTGCTTAGCACAAAAGCAAGGTATGAGAGTATTGGAACTAATTAGATTAAAGTTAGTTCAGATTTGGCTGCCCTGAAACGTATATGGTAGAGATAGAAGATGGCAGAGCATATCTCAGAAGTGTGATGTTCTTTACTTTACCAAGATTTGGATTGGCACAAGTCAGCTACAGTGCTATGTAAAGTAAAATAGGCACTGGGTACCAACAAGGTTCTCTCTATTGSTGGTCACTGTATTCACATCTCTGAGAGTGCTAGAATATGTATTATCCAAAATGTAAATAAGTCACCACTAAAAATTACTCAAGTCAACACATCCAAATGTGTTTGATATCTTACAAAGGGCTAGAGTTCCTCGTTGTGGAGGAGCGTAGCATCATGCTGCATCTACATGTCATTGCAGTAGTTGGAAGTAGGGAGGTCTGGTTTTGATGATACTCATTTGTGAATACAATTGCACCTTATTTTTTTGTAAATTAGTGTAATTAGAAACTTTCACAGATCTGACATTGGGAAGAGAAGAGAAGAAAAGGAAACGTTTGCTTAGTGTTCTCCTCCTGCAGTATGGTCAACTCTGACATATGCATGTCTCATGGGGCTTCCTGTTTGGAAGCATGTGCCCTAGGAATTTTATGCCATAACAGTTTGRTTTAAGAGTCTAAGGTCCTACTAATAAGAGGGTCTCCTTAGMCTTTCTAATAAGTCAGCTGCTAACCCTTTTAACAGTCTGCCAGAGTTTTCCAGTCCTTTCTTTAGCTAAGGCATTCAGTGTTGCATTACAACATTATTCCTTGAATGAGACTATCCCTGCATGTGTAGCTTGATTATAGTATTTATCTGTCTTCTATGGTAGAGTATCAGTAAAAATTGTACTTTTTACTATCTATCATATGTAAAGCTGCACTGGCTTCTCTAGATATAGGGCTGTAACTGACTACTCACTATGCATAGTGACCACTCTGTGGAAGAAAACTTGTAGACAGGTTCATTGATCTGATTGTTTGGAGAGGAAGGGGGTTATAAGCATAGGACTTTTTTTATTTTTTTCCCTCTTTCCCTTTCAAAGGAAAGTGAACTTGGTTTTGTCAGTTCCCAAGACAGTGCTAATTAGCCTTATGTTTTTTCTTTCTATGCTTATATCACAAAAGACTCCACTTCCTCTCAGAGCAGTGCAGTTTCCAGTTCAACAGGTGTTCCTTTTTAATCAGGGAGCCTATTGCCTATAGCTGATAAAAGGCCTTAAGTGAGGAAGTAATAAACACTACTTATTATAACAAGAATAAGATTTGCAATCAAATAGAGACATGCCTAATGTCACTGAAATGTTATTACACCAGCAGTTTTGTATTCTTAGAGAGTATGCCTCAGATTGGGTATGATGGAGAACTGTGTATTATGCCATTTGGCACAGATAATGTGAAGTTAAGTAAGCTGCCAGTTTGGTGGAGAGGTTTTCTCTCCACAGTTGAATGAGTGGGATTTTGTCCAACAGGTTCAATTAACTTGAACCTCTTACTATTACACTGAAGCTCATTCCAGTAACAAGCAAGTGTATAAGAAAAGGTAAGGCAAAAATGAATGATGAAGGACATCAAAGAATCCCCTCTGTGTGGAAAGCACTCTTGAGCTGAAAGAAAGACTATTCTGAGCAGCCTGATAAACTCAAGAAAGTTGAAGGAAACTACTTCCATTCAAAGTTGTGTCTAATTATAGCCCGCAGTTCCTTTCATGCCTTTAAGCACTACTTTCTCTGCTGACTCGAAAAAGGATCATAGGATAATTCAGTCGTTTACCAATAAGTACAATATGTCCCATAAATGCCCATTGTATGGATGGAGATGTTGCCTCTTCACTGAATTCTTGGGTCAACATTGTAGAAGACAACAAAGAAACCCCAAGCAGGATATAATTTCTGAATATAGCATCATTTTCTCTTTTTTCTCTTCCAAGATATAAATGTGCTTTTGTTTCTTCTGYATGTTTCCCAGAAACTAGGCATTTTTTTTAAAGAGTGCAGTGGGGTTTAGCATGGATGGAAGTCAGTTTTTATGGGTTTAAGTAATGAATGAATTAGACTGTCAAGTCCATGCTCCCGAATGACATATTTAATAATAGCAWTAAGGGCCAGTCTTTGAAGACATTACTATCTAATGAGGAGCAAGAAGATCCAATCAAATATGTGGAATAAGAAACATGGAATGTTCAATCCTTGGGGCATTGCAGAAGCCACGTAGTGTAAGACCATCCTGGAGTTTTTGTGATTTTTTTTTTTTTTTTTCAATCAAAGTGTAAAGTCTAAAATGCAATAGAGGCATAACTCATTATTTAGCCTGTCTCTAATCAATTAAATGTCCATCACTTCTTCACTGACGGAACATTATTGTCAGAGAGTGAAAGATTCTGCTATCCTATTTTGTAAGGCATTATAGTTCAAATGAGGACAAAGATAATAAGTAATTTTAATAAATATTAATTAAAGTAAAAATCTTTTAGAAGGACTTTGTATAGATGAGAATGTGGTCATTAGAAGCTGAGATGACTTTTAYTGAAGAATTTTGCTTGTTTCCAATCTGTTAATATACTTTGAGAAGTTTGTCAAAATAGAGGCATCTTCAGTTATCTAGGAGGTAATAGAGGACTTGCTGATATGATTATTTTGCAGTTTCCTAAACCCTTATTGAATTTTATCACAAAGAAAGTTCTGCTGGCGATATGAAAAATTGTATTTGCTGCAGTCTCCTTCCACACTTCCTTACTGTCTGATAACAGAAATGTAGAGCAATTCTGCACAGTCAAGTGAGACTGAAGGTATTTCAGTATTAGAGCTGTACTCTGTGTTTAAATAGTTACGTTTTCATGCACTTTCTGTCTGTTTTGCATTTGTGGCCACTCCGTGTATTCTGACACTTGGGTTTTTCTGCTCAGATAARTAATGTTCTTCCTTGTGTTAAGGGCAGAAATAAGTGTGGAAATCGTATGAGGCATTCTGTATAAGATGTGTTTCATCACCAAAGTTGTTGGCATCAACTTTTTGCATTTACATCTTTCCAAAGTAGTGGGTCCTATGTTTAAGTTACTGCTTCAGAAACATGGCTGTAGCCAATTATGTGGGTACACCGTTGAGTATTTGTTTTGGAGCAAAATTGAAAGGTGGGATCATTATCTCTATTTTCCTTCGCACGTAGGGTGAAAATTTGAGGTCTGTGTCATGATTCAAAAGTGAATTGAGAGAGATATCATGGAAAACTTCTCTGTAGAATTCTGCATTAGGTCCGTTTTTGTTGACTGCATTGTATGTTAATTATCTGTTGAAGACTAAGCAGAAAAACTTAGTGTGTATGGAAAGTACAAAATTGCCTGTGAAGATTAATCCATAAGCCATAGGACAGAGGCTGCTGAGAAGACAATAATGATACTTCTAGAAATCGGTACTGTGTTCCTTTTTGAATCATTGGAGTAGATACTTAGCCACAAAAAAAGTGTGATATTTTTGCTAGTCTAGAGTATACCTGGAATAATTTTGTGGCTCCCAAGTGGTGAATTAAGGGCTACCTACAGCATTTCTGCTGTTTAGGTCTTGAATGGAGAGGTCTCCTGTTTTTTGTGGAGTATTTCACTGTTACCCCTTTCTCCACACGCCATCTTGCAGTTCTACAAGACTAGTGTTGTAGGACGAGCTGATGGCTGCAAAGGTGATGGAAAGCAGCTAGTATTATGGAAGGCATGTTCAGTTAATTCAGTTCAGCCAAGCTGAGAGAAGAAAAGAGCTGAAGATGGGGCTGAGATGTGCTGAGAACCAGCACATGAGAGAGAGGAGGTTAACGCATGAGCCTGAGTCATGATAGATAAATGTTTCTGTAGCAACCACCTTTGAGGGAAGGGAAGAGAAAGATGGAGGACCTGAAGGCACAGCAAAGCTGTGTCTACCATGGCTTAAAGAAGCTGGCAGTTATGTCCATAACTTTTTGGTCTTTGTAAGTCGAAATCTTCATACAGAACTGGATTTCTAGATATTTCCATTAATAGATGAACTGACAATTGACAAAATCTGCATTTCAGTAGACTTTAAGTTTTTTTTTCTAGAGTTTGATTTTTAATTATTGTAATCGGAAACAAATCATTTAAATAAAACTTTCACCCTTCCAGGTTAGATTGTTTATCCACTATTTAATGCTGAGCAGATGAGACACTAAACCTAGGTGATGTCAAACACAACCTTTAAGGTGATCTTGTGCAGAAAAATGCAGCTTGAAGCATGTGATGCAGTTTTTAAGGTCTTGTATTTCAACTTCTTTGATTTGCCTGCTGTCTTAAAATTTCCCTGCTGTGGACATGAACCCCAGCACAACGAAGTTAAGCCCTGTGGTTGTAGGCTTGCTTTTCTCAGTAACCTGTGACAGAAGCCTTGCAAGTAGACAGTGTTCCCCTGTGAGGCAGCAGATGAGAGGTTTAAGACTTCTGGCCTAGTGGAATCTGTGGGCAAGCAGCAATCATAGTAAGAATGATGGCACAGACTTGTTAGCAAAAGGATTTATCAATTTTTAAGAACCAAAGTGGAGGTACCTATTCTATCTTATATGCAATCTGTGTGCCCATTATGACTCATTAAAACTGAAGGGGAAGATGGGATGTGGGAAGGAAAACGTAGGAATAGAGAGGTGATTGGCAGATCTCTTATCACTGAAGGGAATTCCTGCTGCTTAATTTCTAGACACCTTATTCATACCGAAGAATCTAGCCTGGAAGCATGTTGATGGAGAAGATGTTAGATCTATGTCTGCAYTAACACTTTCACCCAAAAAAGATCAGTCCAACTTCAGACTGCATSCAAAAGTTATAAAGTATTGTGTGAAACAGTAATGGCTTTCTATGTGTATTTGGATATTGAACTTGCTCTAGGCACCATATTATCTGAAAGCTATTGGGAAACTAGAGAGAACTCTGAAAATGGCTCGAAGTGTAACTGTGGGTTGRGTAAATACTTCGGAAAATGTTACGAGAACAGTATATGTGAATTGACAGCTACATTGGAGGAAAACRCGTCGTTAAAAACAACAGAATAGTATATGCCCTATGAGTTACTGATTACGGTTGTTAGAATCAGGAGTATTGAAATGAATTTGGGAAAAGTAAGGTTAATAACGGGAAAAATTGTCTAGACAGATCTCAGGTCTATCAGGGCTGTGAAAGTATTTTACAAGCAAAGTGATGGGAATCCTGCTGATGAGGATATTCAAAAACAGAGCTAATAAATCATTATTAAATGCAGGAATCTGACCACTGTAAATGCAGAGCTGATATTTGAATATATCTTGGCCTGTTCAGAAGCTTCAGCAGTACAGAGAAAGTGAAATCTATCTTTGTATTTTAAAGATGTATCCATACCTCCCCTCTCTTGCAACATCCTGCTTCAGATTACAAATTTCTCTTAAAGCTGAAAACTCCACAGGCAGCTTTAGGAAAGATTTTTTTCTGTGAAGTTTGGGGAAGTTCTGTGAAAGTGTGAAGGGAGGAGACATGAAATTGCTGTTGAAATGAATTACTTCTGATTTGTCACTGTGACTTGCTACTTGTCTTCTGCCTTGGGCTACTGAAATTCCCAGGTTTGCCAAAGTACAAACATGAGCTCTTTTAAAGCTTTTGCAATAAATTCAGAATTCATATATTTACCAAATACATCCTAGTGCAGAAAAAAAATCTTCCATAGCAATTATTTCCTTTGTTGCCACTTGCTGCTTGTGACAGTTACTTGTCTTGAAAGGAGGTGTATTTTGAGCTCTCTAAGAAATTGTACTATATAACTAATAAGAATGGTGCAGGTTTCAAAGTATTTGCATACCTCTACATGTTTTAATATTTCCATTTTCTTTAGATGATATCTTGATGAATGCAGAAAATTCTTGTATAAAAGGAAAATAACTAGCCTTTCTAATGCATCTTCTCAAAGAACCTAATTCTAATTTATTTTGAGACTTTTTTGCAATGGTCATGCAGTGCAAAGAAATCTTAAAATGAAAATCAGTCATATTTAACCGTAAAGTCCCTTGCTGTTGATGAAGAGAATAAGGTTTACATTTTTCTTCAGCCTTTAATGGATCTATACTATCCCACTTGAAGTGTCGTTTAGAGTTCTTGGATGGAAGGCATCTAATGGTTCAATGGTTCATTCCATTCTACTCATGAAGGTAACAAAAGGGCTATGCTTCTTTCTTCCACTAAACAGTCCAACATGCACTAGCTTCACAGTCTTAAGGGCAGGCTTTTTCTGTTTTAACTGATGTCTTTATTTGACAGACCTTTCCTTTTGTTTGTGTGTGTGTGTTTGTTTGTTTTAATGTGATTTCAGCTTCCAAACAGTTTGCTGAAGAGGTCTTGAAAGCACACAATGACTACCGGAAGAAACATGGAGTCCCCCCATTAAAACTCTGCAAGAAGTTAAACAGAGGAGCGCAACAGTGAGTTCAGTCCTTTCTTTTCTCTAATGAGATTTCTATCGCTTTTGTGGTCTAACTGTACATACTGTAGAAATACTTGTCTTTTGACATGCTAATACTCAATGAAGAGTTACTGGGTGGAAGGCGAGAGGCTTTATTCTCTTTCCCTCTTCACCCAACTCTTCTCTTCTATCATATAACACTGGCTGTTCATGTGTAAACTTCCRTCATCACAGCTATGTAGATCTTCTTTCACCCTCTTCCAGATGTGGGCTGTACTTGTCTACATTGATGTGCTTCCTCCTTTGCAGAGGACAGTTTCATAAAATATGCTTCACCACTACCTGTATCAGATGGTGTATTGCCACCTGCAGGAAAACATCTTCTGCAGCAGAAGTAGTGGAGAAAGCAGCTTTTTCTCTATGAAAAGAATGTGAAAGGAAGTGAGGTCTTCCATTCTTGGTGAAAGGAAGTGATGACTGATGTAAGATCAATAGAAGCAAGGGGAAGTAACTTCAGGAAATCAGGTTGTCTATCTCCCTACCCCAAATGCAAAATCAATATACTTCTGTCCCTCCTGATAGATTACATAAAAGTCGTTCCTCTTTTTTCAGTGCTGAAGACTGCATAACTTCCTGTCAGTTTAATCTATTGTGGAGATATCCTTTGTTGGTTCTTATTGCTGTCTGATTTAAGCTTTCTTTACTGAAATTTGAGCCAATTACTGCTTGCCCTCTTTGCAGTGGCCGACAGAGATTAATTCCTTTCCCTTTACAGCAACATTTTCAAAGGCAGATTTGAATATCTATTATGATCTTCCATTGTTCAGGTTGAGGAAGAGGTTGTCACAATATAAAGCAAATGTGATGAAGAAAATGTTCATTAAACTATTCAGAAATCAAATGCCTTCCCTTTACGTTATAACTAAATAGCGCCCAGTCTGATTCCTGTAGATACATTAACTTATTTCTATTAGGGTTTCTACCATAACCACACAGAGCTCTCTCAGCCAGTGAGGCTACATTGATTCCAGAACTTGATTTACTGTCTCAGCATGGTGCTGCTCTCTGCTACATGAATGCATCTGCTCCCTCACTCCTTGATCAGAAATCAATACCACGTATTGTGCTGTTCAACACACTGTGTACATGGCATGTAGACTTGCCCTTTGGTAGCAAGCAGACTCTTTTTCTGTTTTCTTTTTTCCCCACATTCGTTTGAGACACTATGATAACTGGATACAGTATTCTGAGAGATGGAATGCCAGTGACTCATCTGCATGCCTTTGTAATCTTCTGGGGTGTTCTTTCCTATTCTTCAAGGGTTTGTTTTGTTTCTATTTTTCTTTTACTTGCTACCTCACAATGAGGAAGAGATTTTATTGACTTGTGAATCTCACTTGTTGTGTCTTCAAAGTGGTTACAGTTGATTTAAACAAAGCAGTTTGTACGTAGTTCAGCTATCCTGTCAAATGTGCATTGCTCCGCATTTATCTCTAAATATGCTATTACCCTTGCTGGGTATTTTTAGGTCCTTCTGGAATTCCTCACAGTCTTCTCTGGTCTCAGCTGAATCTCCCCACTGTGAGGCATGACAGTGGGAAACCTGTATTTAGTTGCTGTCAATAACTTAACTACTAAGACACTTGTTCAGAGACTGGTGCAACTGGCTGATAGCAAGAACCAGAAATGGTTTGATCTGAATAGAAGACATCAAATATAAGAAATCACATATTTCGAGACAGATTTTTCATCATTTAAATTCAAGAAAGAGTTTCACCTTTTTATTTACATATATCTGATATCTTTAATGCAAGTGTTCTTCTCTGCCCTGTCACTTAACAAGCAGGGTAGCAGTTGTTTTCTGTAACCTCTGGTACTTTGCTGTTCTTCTCTATCTATGTTGAAAATGGTCTGTTTTCCACTGTTTTTTGTCTCAGGAATTGAGACAGGTTAGATGAACTGACTACTGGATTCCTGCTTTAGGATGAGGTGAGTCACTTTGCATAGGTATCTGTTTATCTCCATTAACTGTGAAGGTGACAATCTTGCATTCAGATATCAAGCTTTCAGATGCTTGAGCTAGAGGAAATTAATCACATCCTTTGTCTCAAATCCTTTGCAGCTTTGTCCACATACTATATTTACTTTGTTCCAGTCTTGCCTCTTGCTTGGAATCTCTGAAGAGAACTGCAACAATGTAAGGCATGAGGGAACATTGAGAGATCATCTAGTTCAGGATCTAGCAGACTAACAGCTGACTGGGTTTCATTATTTCTATACAAAACAATTTTGCTGCAAGGTTAGCCAAGCGCTCTCCCTTTTTTAGTGAGGGGAGAGGAACAGGACAAAAGGCAATTAGAACCTAACAACTGAAGGACTGACTCAGGCCAAAATGTCCAGCCAGGCCAATATCTTGTCTAGGGCAGAYGCCAGGAGAGAAAGGAAGAGGTAATGTTTCATTACTTCAGTACTTTCATGTTTAGGGAAGACCAAACCAAATGTACTAGTCCTTCCTCTGTTATTGTCCCGTAGAAATTGCAGCTTACAGATTTCTTAAGCATCAGGTTGTATCATCTTCTTCATTTGTCCTTAATAACCCTTCATGATTTTTTTCCTCCATAAATTTGTCCTTTTCTTTTTTTTCCCCCCAAAGTTRTGTGTGTTTTGGTCTCTGCGTCATCCTGTGGCAATGAGTTCCAATAAGTGCTAACTCTGTGAAAAAAGTACATTGTCTTATTTGATTTTAAATCTACTATGTGATGATTTTGTGTGTTGCCTCCTATTGTAGCAGTAAATGGTCATTCCACTTTCACTGTCTCTGTGCTAAAGCCTTTCCAATATTGAATAAAGAGAATAATTGCATTTTACATTGGACATTCTTGTTAATCCTATTGTGCAATGTATTTTTTTTCTTACTACATACTTGCACATTACCTTCTGTAAAAACAGTGCTGTATAGCCTTTTGTCAGTATATACAATGGTTGCCTCAGATTTTCCATGTGGTCCTCTTTTCTTTAATACTACTGCCCTTCTTTCCAGTACCTGGCACATTCTTCCTGTTTTATGTTTGTTTTATTTTTTTTTCATTTTTAAATGTCATTTTTTTTTTACATTTGCTTTCAGTGAATCCCCACTTCAGTCTACTTATCAGAAACATTTAAGTTTATGCCTCACAGTGCTTGCAGCAAGTCTCTGTTTATCATCTAAAAATGATTTAAGTGTACCTTTTATTCTGCTGGATATTTTGCTGAAGAGGTCSCAGGACAGACTACTGCAAATACGTACAGGAAATATCCTTCTAGTTTGACAGTGAATCATTGACCCAACCTGTTTGAGAGGATTTGGGTTCTGCTCTTCCACCCAGTTTACGAATCCTTCATCTGCATTCTAATTTCTAAGTCATATTGTCTCTTGTGCAGGTGACTCCCCTGCAGTGCCCTAGAAACATCAGGAGCTGGCACTTGAAGCAATTCCTGCCTGTGCTTCCATTTTTATTTACCTGAAGCAGTTGCAGCTAAGATAGCCTGTGGATTTCTCAGATGTGGACAGAAAATGTTGAAGGGAGATCTGTGTCTGTTGTTTCCTCCAGGCCCTATGCAGGACAGAGAAAATGACTGGCCCTCTGGGTATTCTCTTTTCCCGACTACTACATCTATGTAGGCTCAAAGCATCCTTGGCCTCAGGGATTTGGAACTGAGTTACTTAGCTTAAATCCTCCTCTTTTAACATGATTTCCTAGGTTGCATTCCTTCTTCCTCCTCTCAGCTTGTTTCTGGCTGTGGCCRGTGACATAATGTGTGTATTCCTTTGCTAGGTATGCAGAAGAACTGGCTACCACGAGGGTCCTCAAACACAGCTCTGACTCTGCTAATGGAAAATGTGGAGAAAATCTAGCATGGGCATCCTATGATCAACCAGGTAAACTTTATTCTTTTGCTGTCTCTTAGATATTAGGTAAATTGTGTGTTCCATGTACTTTGGACTCAGAGCATGAACACTAACTGGATGTCTTGGCTGGCTGCAAAGTCACCAAGGGAAAATCCTACTTAACCAATCTGATAGCCTTCTCTGATGGAATGACTGGCTGGGTGGATGAGGGGAGAGCAGTGGACGTTGTGTACCTTGACTTCAGCAAGACTTTTGACACTGTCTCCTATAACATCCTCCTAGGCAAGCTCAGGAAGTGTGGGCTAGATGAGTGGACAGTGCGTTGGATTGAGAAATAGCTGAAAGGCTCAGTGGTGCAGAGTCTAGTTGGAGGCCTATAGCTAGTGGTGCCCCCAGGGTCAGTACTTGGTCCCATCCTGTTCAACTTATTCATCAATGACCTGGACAAAGGGACAGAGTGCCACCTCAGCAGGTTTGCTGATGATACCAAGCTGAGAGGAGTAGCTGATACACCTGAGGGCTGTGCTGCTATTCTGAGAGATCTGGTCAGGCTGGAGAGTTGGGCGGAGAGGAACCTCATGAAGGGTCCTGCACCTAGGGAAGAGTAAACCCATGCACCACTACAGTTTGGGAGTTAACCTGCTGGAAAGCAGCTCTGCAGAGAAGGACCTGGAAGTTCTGATGGACAACAAGTTGACCATGAGCCAGCAATGTGCCCTTGTGTCCAGGAAGGCCAATGGTATCCTGTGGCGCATTAGGAAGAGTGTTGCCAGTGGGTCGAGGGAGGTGATCCTGCCCCTCTGCTCAGCCCTGGTGAGGCCACATCTCAAGTACTGCATCCAGTTCTGGGCTCCCTAGTACAAGAGGGACATGATCTACTGGAGAGACCATTGCAGGGCTACGAAGATTAATAGAGGACTGGAGCATCTCTCTTAGGAGGATAGACTGCAAGAGCTGRGCCTCTTTAGCCTGGGGAAGAGAACACTGAGGGGGGATGTTATCAATGTCTATAAATACCTTAAGGGTGGGTGTTAAGAGGGTGTCGCCCTCTGACTGGAGGGTGTTCCATTACTGGAACAGGCTGCCCAGAGAGGTTGTGGAATCTCCTTCTCTGTAGATATTTAAAACCTACCTGGATGCAATCTTGTCTAACATGCTGTAGGTGACCCAACTTGAGCAGGGGGGTTGGACTAGATGATCCCTTGACCTCAACCATTCTGTTATTCCCCTGGAACTTTCAGCACAGTCTAGGGGAGGTAAAAGCCCCTTTCTGTAGACTATAAATCCTATTTTAAGGCTCTGGAAATTCAGGAACTGAATTTAGACCCAGGGATACTGCTATGATCCTTTGCTCTCCCTAAAGTGTACCTGTTTATATTTAAAACAAAAAAAAAAAAAGTGGAAAATACAGTAGGATTAAGATCCGGTACTATTTGGCATTTTGCCCTTTGCAAGAACCTTAAACAGGACTTCAGAGTGACGTTGGGGAACACAGATGTATGGCAAAGTTTGCGTAGTGTGTATGACTCACTGACTGAGCTTAATCCTTCCTTCTTTGTTAGTGCTAATGGTTCATGTTTCCCCCCCAGAGTTAGAGCCACAGAGTTCTCATTTAGAAAGCCAGAAATAAAATAAACAGATCCTTCCATAAGTTATATAATGACTGTCCTCTTCTGGATCACGTTTGTTCTCTTCTGCATGCAGTTTTTCTACATAACTTGCCAATTTTGAGCAGTTTTATTGCTATTTTTTTTATCTACAAGACTGAATGCCTTGCTGAGAAATTTAGCTGCATCCTCCTCTGTTCTGTAAAATTCTCACTTTATCTCTTGACTACAACATTTTCTATATAGCAGGATCATTCAAAGTACCAGAATGAGAAAATTGCTTCTGCAAAGGAACTTGTTCTCCTATCTGGGCTTAGTCTTTGCCTTTGTGTAGCTAGTTCATTCTTCCTCTCTTTTCTTCATATAGTTGGTTCCAGATAGTTAATTTGTACCRTGCTCAATGAGGCTGAAACTTGCATTAGGCATCTATTCAAGGGCTTAACAAAGGGAGCCAGTCTCTTCCAGTTTCCTTCCCCTATAAAGCAAAACTCAGTAAACCTCCAGCATACTATGTATTCTCTCTAAATGATGATGCTTGATGCTATTGTTTGACTCTGAGTTCTTTAAGAATGCCAGCAGATGCATTCCTTGTTTCCGGAAAAAAAAAAAAAAAAAAAAAAAAAGCTTTAAACTACAAGAGCCTTCTTCTGTGACCCTTCTCCAGGCCCAAGAATCCCTTTAAATTGTATTCAAGATTTTGGAGTTATACAGCCTAAAGCTGTGACTGGGAATGTGTTTATCTATATAATCCAAGGAATAGGAGACAAGTGTTTCCTCCCTCTAGTCTTGTAGAAATTGCTCTGTGGCAGACTTGTCTTTGTGTTTGAGTAAGTGAATAAGTTGCCACTAATGTAAGAGACTGCAGTCTGCCTTGGCAGCTGTAGTGTATCAGATTTCTTAGGATGCCTCATGTAATTTTTCATGTGTTGGAAGACTGAAGGAGAGTACTGGATGACTAAATTCTGTCCAGGGCTAATGGTGTTGCAGTGAAAGAATGTGCCGTGTTGCCTATGAAAACACTGCAGTTTATGAATCTCTGAGATTAAAAGGGGAATTCACTGTATGTTCTCCCCTAAATGTCACAGTGATGGGAGRAACCTGGGCCTGGACCTGGACTAGGAGGCAGGGTGGCACAGATGCTTTCTGCTCCAGTCCTGAAGGAGTACGCTCTCACAGAAGTGCTCCCTAGCCTATCTTGCCACATTTGTGGCTCCTCAATACTAGGCTCATACAATGCTGCTAAAAAGGAGCTGGATGAGGAGTGCTAGAAACTGAAGATTACTTCCTAAACATGTTAGCATGCCTCCTATTTCGGTAGATATTTTAAATTTCTCTCAGAAATAAAGTTACATCTCCTGGTTTTTATCTTGTGTTAGTAGTTATTTGCCAGTTCTCACTGAGGCTAGTGGAAGTGAGGTGCTGTGATAAGAGAGAGTAGAAAAATGTTCGAGGAAAAATTTGAGGTTTGAGGTACCTAGGTTTTAAGTAGACCATCATGCTGCTGCCCATCCTTACACAGAAACATGTCCTACGTGCAGTGATTTTTCATTGGAATGTTTTTAGTAACTCTACTCAGTGGTGTATCTTGAGGATTAAAGTATTTTGTAACACAAGGAAAAACAGCAAGGCTGGGCCCAGAGAGTTAAGAACTTATGCAAATATAGAAATAAACACAGAGAAGTGATTGTATAAGGAATGACTGATGCAAACACCATTGCTATCTTTGCTATAAGATACCTGCCGTTGTTCTGAGAGGGTGGTGTCAGCAGAAAAATGCCTCCTAAGCCTGATGGAATAGGTCAAATATCATTAGGAAAAGGGCGGAGCCAAACTGTGTTTCCGTAGAGAAATGTTGAAACTATAAATGTGGTTTACAGCAATGAAAGCAGGAAGARTATTTTAAAAACAACCACCATTATACTGCTGGCTTCTGCCAGTAAAGCTACAGAAGATAAGCACCTGTACTGAGTATAGGAGAGATCTGCGTGCTCTTTGCTAACTTCCACTATTTCTGCTGTCATCTGCAATGATACATGGCAGTGAGATTTTATGTGTATTCTTTGGAGGGCTCTTTATTTTTATTTTTTTTTTAAGGGAGAGGCAGGGAGAATGTTTTGAATGGAACATTTAAATACAAGGTAAACTAGCACTAAATATAATTACGTCAGTAGTTTTATATTACGTTATAGTAGTTTTGAATAAAAATACTGTGGCCAGTTCTCAGAATGACCAAATTTGAAGATGCAAGTTTCTGTTAGAGTAGCTAGGCTCARTAGACTGCTTATCCCAGTGCTGTTCTGTATCAGTTCATTTTGTCTAGGCCATGGACAGCTCAGGAATCACTRGGCTTAAGACAGAGTTTTCCCACAGTCCTCTGTGTATCAGCTGTCAATTTAAACAGCTGTTTGGCTGATGCCCCAACACTGCATTGCTCCCCACCCCAGGGGAAAAAAACAGGAGAAAAGTATTTTAGAGGAAAGAGAGTGTATTTAATTGCTAGATACCTGCCCATCTTCTCACATAATAATACATTTCACACAGGAATCCCTTCATCTCTGCAAACCTGTGACATCTGACAGATACAGTTCATTTCCTTCCCTATCAGGCTGTTCCTATAATGTGGTTTCAGGGTAGAGTCTTTCAAAAGCTGCCTAGTCCTTTGGTGACTGTTTTGCTGAGAAAAAGTCAATCTTTAATTTCTTACAGTCTGTGATGTGATGACTCTGATTCAAGGAAGATGACAGCAGTGCCATGTAATGATACACTGATTCAGCATGTGAAAGTTAGAGAGCACAGCTATCACAGAATGATTGAAGTTGGAAGGGACCTCTGGAGATCATCTAGTCCAACCCCTCTGCTCAAGCAGGGTCACCTAGAGCAGGTTAGACAGGGTTGCATCCAGGCAGATTTTAAATATCTCCAGAGAAGGAGACTCCACAACCTCCCTGGGCAACCTGGTCCAGTGCTCCATCACCTCTCACAGTGAAGAAATCCCCCCTCACATTCAGGTGGAACTTACTGTGTTTCAGTTTGTGCCCGTTGCCTCTTGTCCCGTCGCTTGGCACCACTGAAAAGAGCCTGGCCCCATCCTTTTGAAACCTCCCTTAAGGTATTTGTAGACATTGATAAGATCCCCCCTCAGTCTTCTTTTCCCCAGGCTAAACAGGCCCAGCTCTCACAGTCTATTCCCTGTAAGAGATATACTCCAGTCCTCTAATAATCTTTGTAGCCCTACGCYGGACACTTTCAGCTTCTAGGCTTTCACAATCTGGTTACAATAAAGTTGCACACTTCCATCAACTAGGGATAGAAATTAACACATCATAGATTATGCTACAGTAAACAGAATGGGGTTGATGTTTTCTTGAACTATGCTTTTTATGCTATATCACACTGACATATTAATGGAGAGAATGGTAGTGCTGATAGTGGTGTGAATCAGAGCCTGCACCTGTAAAACTTTATTTACATATTTGGGCAGGGAGGGTAGGGAAAGAAGGAATCTAATGTTATTCCTGGAATATTTACTTTGGTAGTCAAGAGAAGTGTTGCTATCTTTTTGTGTGAAAAATATGAATTAGCTCTACTAGAGAGCACCAGCCTAAGAAGCAGTGTGATGCAGAAAAAACTTCAGTCCCTTCAGCTCACAAACCTGTGTCAGGGATGGCAATTCACTCAATATTTTGTGTTCAGTGACAGCTTTGACCTTTAGCTTACCAGGCCAGCAACACTATCACCATAGCAGATTGAAATCATAAACATTTGAAATTTAGAGAAGTAACAGCTGAGTGTCTGACTTCTAGAACAGTATAAGTTTAAGACTTCTTGTTGCAAAATAGCAAAAGATGAATCTTTGCTGCTTTGCAGCCAATAGTCCACCAGGACCCAGTGTTCTGCATGGCTGTATGTAGGCTTAGCAGCTTTGGCAGCTTGCTATGAAGTCAGCTGACCTTGTGTCTTCCAAGAGTGCTCAGTAGAAATTTCATTATTGAGATAGCTCAGAGGAAAAYATAGACATAAGTATTTCATAAAAAGCAGTAATGGAAAAAAATAATGTTTGCTTTTTTTGAGTGTATAACATCTGCAAGTTCTGTTCTGAGCTTCTGCCTTCTGTGTTTTCTGTTCTACCTGATTTAATGTAGATCATCATTCTCTTCCGTCAGGTTCCCCAACTGTTCAACAAAACAAGGATGGATTATTTCTTTGGCAAACATTGTCATCCACACAGATCTACAGCTATGTATTGCTGTATCACTGGTGATAGTCATAGCAATCCTTTTACAGCCAGGAGTTAGCGAAAGCCTTTGATAACGTGAGCTGGTGGTGCTGGATGCAAGGACTTCCATTTGGTAGCAACTCCTAGACACATGTAAATTTGAGATGTTTATCTCCAGTACCTCAAATTAGAGAGCCTCAAAGTGGAAATCAATAATAGATTAGGGGCTAAGTCAGAATATTTAGCAGTTGCTTTCTAAGTACCTTCATTCTTAGTGGCTCTTACTCCAGAAAATTGGAGGATGTTGAATATCTCATTTTCTTTATTTTGCTTAGAGCTGTAAGGAGATGTTTTCATACACTTGGATCCACAGGTGGGAGATATCTTGTAAGAAAAGYCCTTGTCCCCTTTTGCTCAGAGAACTCATTTGAGTCTTTCCAAATACGTCCCAAGGAGAAGCTGGTCACTAGACTTCTACACTTAGCTTTTACAAGAACATTCATCCAAGACAAGGGAGGTATACCTTCACTGCCTTCCAGACTGAGGTTCAAACCTGTTGTCATCAGCTTCTGTAAGGACTTTCCAAAGATGCCATTAACCTTCAGTTAGAGCTGAGTGTTGACCCAAGTAATGGAAGGGACAGTAAGTTGAATTAGGCAGAGCTTAGCCACTTTTGATTTGTTCAAAGTGTAGCCTTTTGTCAAGAGCACCAAAGAGATGGTTCCTTCCCAGCTCACTTTATATGCTACTTCATCACTACTGTGCAAAACCCCTGAAAATAATCAGAGTTGTGCAAAACTGGTCCAGAGACAGACAAAATGCAGTGTGTATAACTGAAGTTGTAGGAATGGAGAGAAYACCTGAACAACCACAACATATTTTTTTTCTCCTCCATACAAAAACATAAGCTYCATTTGCTCACCAAGAGAGCATTATAATTAAGTGTAAGTCTTGCCTGTGAACTGCAGGCTGTGCACACATCACTGTACGGTAGGAGATCACTAAGGAAGCCTTGATGCAGTAGTGCTAACAAATGAACAAGCACAAATCTGAGAGCTTTCCTGCTTTGCTTCTCTTCATTCTTACTTTGGTTAGTCTTGCTTTGTGCCTTGATTTCACTAAAGGGCAAAATGGCATTGAAAGTTTCAGAAGCTTGTGGGCAGAAAAAATGTAGACTCAATGTGCTAAATTGGTCATATTTTCTTATCTATTGATGATAGCATAGCCCTCTTCATCAACTATATCCTACCAGAAGAGCACCTTGCTGCAGAGATATTCCCTGAATGGGATGAACTCTACATGATTGTACAGCTCCTAAATGGATTGTCTGCACAGGTTTTGAGCCAGACCGTCACACAGTCCCTGATGCCCTTGCACTTCACTGAAGAATTTGATGGACAGTGTTTTTGTTGTTGGTGGTGTTTTTTTTTTAATTAAGATATTGAAAAGAGCTCCTGTAATTGATTATATGAAATGGTTAACAAAAAACCATTGGACTAATTAGTAGATTAATAGGTACTAATATATGAAAAAATAAATCTTTGGTTGGTAGTATGTATTACCACGTTGCCAATTTTTCAACAGATCTCTTTGGTAAAAAGACTGTTTCTCCATGTTCATAGAAATTTTCTTAAGTTGCACAGTTCTTGCCAGCTGTTAACAGAGGACCTTACTGGACGGGCTTCAAGTGAGGTATATTTTTCTGTGCTTATGTTACCTGTCATGATTCTACAGCAGATTTTTTTTGTGTGTGTTTCAGGAAAAGACGTAGCTGACAGATGGTACAGTGAAATAAAAAATTATAGTTTTCAAAACCCAGGATTTTCTTCTGGGACAGGTAAGTTCAGACAGAGCACTGTCTCATCAAAAGTGCACCTTTTATTATGAGAAATTGACTTGCCTACTTGTCTCAGGATTTTGCAAAAATCTTTTTTTTTTCTTAGAAGAAAGTTGGGGGGGGGGGTAGAAATAGAATTTTCCCAAAGTTTTATGTTAGAAACTGACAGAAGGGTAGCCAGCAACTGTAGTAAATGAGGAAGTAAGCAAGATTTTATATACATACATATATATATATATATATATATATATAAAAAATACTTTTTTCTTCAGTGCCAATGATTTGAAAAGGCAACTTATTTTTAAGACAACATAATTTGGAGAAGTTACAAAACTGTAATTGAGATCATAGAGGTGACTACTAAATATACACATCAGTATTCTTTACACTGATGTGTCTTCTACCAAGTACATCACTGAAATCATGGAGATTACTTCAGATGTAATTTGGAGCTCAGCCACAGCTCATCAACTACATACTGGCAATTTAATGTTGAATGAACCTAAGAACACGGTACCTTGAGCAGTGCTCAAGCAAGAGATGTTCCCAAGCTTGTTTCAAATGAAAAAAAAAATACTTATTTCTCTTGCAGTTTGTCTATGCATAGAGGGAGCAATTGATGGAGTAGCACAACTAGCAGGTGGCTGTTAGAGCTTGGCAGAAGAAGCCACAGAAACCAGTGTTGAGTAGCTGTGCATGCAGACATGATTGAGGAAGATCAGATGGTCAAAGCAAAAGAGTAATAGTCCCTGGCAGTACTGCAGTTTGTCAATCCTACTGCGGGGAGTAAAGACCGTGATGTTTACTTTGGAGAATTTTGTATCATATACTCATCAAATTGCTTCTTTCGTTAATTTCTTAGTAGATATTCTTACGTGGAAATACCACGTGGAATGGGAAATATTAGTGGGGAATCTTATCAGGCTTTTTCAAGACAAAATACTAGATCTGTAGGTTTTTTTTTTTTTCATGTTCTTAGCTTGTTGTGCTGTTAGAGAAAGAGGCGATTGGAGTTTTCTGTGCTTCTTTCTTCTTTTTCCTCCTCAAGAGTTAAAAGGCATTTTGTAGATTTAGTACCTAAAATGGACACATCTGTTTTTCCCTGATTCTTCAGGACACTTCACAGCAATGGTTTGGAAGAACACAAAAAAGATGGGAGTCGGAAAAGCATCTGCTAGTGATGGCTCCACATTTGTGGTGGCTAGATATGATCCAGCTGGAAATGTAGTAAACCCAGGTTACTATGAAGAAAACGTTCTTCCCCCAAGAAAATAACTTTTCTTTTTTAAAGGTTGTTTCATTGCTTAATGACAAATGAATCTGAATTAGGACTTGACAGTGTCTGAAGTACAGTACAATTCAATGAAATTTCCWATTTAATACTGTTGTTCCTTCTTGCCACAAGGGTAGCAGTTACTTGAGTCAGTCTGTAGTCTGTAGGTCCCCGTTGTTTCTGAGGGGGCTTCACTTTATATGAAAATGAAATATATGCAGAATTTGTGAAGGATAAGAGATTTTAAGTTTTTTTTAATTGTTTGCATGAACTCTGGATGAGCATGTGAGTCAACACACGTTGGATGTCTTTTATAAAAAAAGAAGGTTTATAGCTTTGCATAAACTGAAGATTTCAGCTTGTAATTATATACTCTAGATTTTTGAATATTTGTTAATAACTGTAACTTAGCTCTGTCTATACCTCTTGTTACTATGGGGTCTATTCTCTACAGATGGAACAAATGCCATCCTTGCAAAAGGTACATGTATGTAATGCAATGGAATTCAGACATATATGTTTTTATTAGAAGGATCTCACTGAACACTATTTAAAATATTGCTGGCAAAATTGTATCTATCAAGCAAGCATATGCTTAACCTGAAAGCTATCAACAATGTTTTATTCCTAGCATTATATTTTAAATATTAGCACCTAAAATGTACTTGAAATGAAGTATATTTCAAGTCCTAACCCCATCTTACAGTTTACAGTACCTACATTTTCTTATAATCAAATTGTTTACTTCCATTAAGGAAAACAATATATTCCCTTTCCCTTTAGATATTTACACTTGCTTTTTCTAATTTACTGAATGTTCTTAGTACCTTGCACATAAACCATCTAACAAAATCAGAGAGATACCAGTCAGCTCACAACTAGAGAGTTTAAGTTTTCTGTGTATTTGTCAGACAACAGTGAAACAATTCAGTTGCCCATATATAGGTACATAGTACCAGACACCCGTAAGACGTCAGCACATCTGTGTAGAGGTGACAGATATTACACAGGAGCTAAAAGAAACACATGCCTTTCCGGTGCAGCAGCTCTGGTCAAGACATAAGGCACAGGAATATCTCCTTATGTGCCCTGATTTTATGAAGGAATGTACATGGAGATATGTTTTCCAGAAGAAAAAAAATAATCTTTCCTAACTTACTAGTATTACCCCGCAGAAAAAAGTTTCTTTGGTGGAACATCTTGTGTTTTGTTTCCCATTAACCTGTTTCCTAGAGAATACCTTCAGCAGGTGTCATACTGTACAGACAATAATATTACCAAATGATCTTTTTTCACCTTTAGTAATGTCTCAGTGGGAGATATTCACATGGTTATAATTAAGAGAAATTTACTCTGTGTTGATATCTTAAAATAGTACTAAAAATATTTCCTGTTTTGGACAGATACCTCAAAACAATTCAGATTAATTTCCTTAAAAGCAAGCAAGCAACATTTCTGAAGACAAATTTTTCTCATACAAAATGTGAACTAGGCTATTTTGGCCAGGTTCAAATACTGTGCATCAAGCGGGGGATGTTTGTTTTGACTTCTGAGATTCTGTTTACCAAGATTTGGTTCACAAGGGTGCCACTGCGGATATATTTATTTTTGTTTATACAGTTGTAGTAAACTGCATTGTTATGGCTTAATATGTCACTCCAGTGCTGTATGTTACAATCCTTTTGCTCTAACCAAGAATTTAACACACATAGTGAACAGCAAGAGATTAAATATTTTTGAATATGAATTACTCATCTTTGTTATTATCTCAGTCTTTGAGTAATCTGGAAATTTTACTTCCAAGACATTGACATATGACATTATTACCTTTATAACACAAAGCAAAAAAAGTAGCAAATATTCTAATCCAGGAAAGAAAGTAGAAAGACTTTCTAATAAATATAAATCATACAGCAGATGAAAATGCTTATCATCTCTTTATACAAAGTTTGAGTTTATGCTTGAATCCAAAGCTGAATAAGCGTATCTTTCTATGTTGAACTCCCATTTCTGTTTTGTTTCATTTCTTCTGCACCCTCTCTAGGTTGACATGTTCTCAGTAAATACCCACTTTCTTCCCACTCATACAGGTTTTTACGTGTATGTTTAAATAGTTAGTTGCAGGCTTCACACTTTCCTATCTACAAACTTCATTTRAAAAATGCTACAATTCCAAATAGACTAATGTTTTAGGAAACACATTATGAACCTGAGAATATAAAAAGGACTTTCCAAAGCAAATGTTTGCTGCAGTTGACATAAAGGTAAAAGCTGATGCTAAATTAACTAACCATACTAAAATATTCTATTTTTTTCATAATGATATTGCTACTATTGGCCATAAAAATCCTTGAATTGTTGGTGCAACTGTTTATATTCTAGCTGAGTGAATCAAGTTCTCTGCTGCATCTATTTTTTTTAATGTCAAAGAGAACTGGGGAAGTGGGTGAAGGCTAGATGAAGCAAAACAAACCAAGTAGTTACCTTTATTAAAAAATACACTGGCAAGTGAACTTCCAGAGCAGTTTAGAAAGAGCATTTGAAAGATGTGTCAAAGATAATCAGCTATTGAAGAAACACAAAATCGTTCTAATAGATACAATACACACTTAATGTATTCTATGCAGATTTCATGCGGATGAACATGATTGTAAAAATTAAAAAATAGTAATTACCACCTTAGTTCTTAGTGACCTAAGCTCATAATGTCCAGTGTTAATGCCTTCTGTATGTATCTGTGAATGAACTCTGGCTGTGCAGTAAACCATGGAGTAGGTAGGAGTCCAAATACAAAAGGAAGGGAAACACTGCTGATGTGGCTCACCCAGAAACCATATGATCCTTGGGAAACATATGCTGAAATCTGTATTAAAAGACTGTTAGTGTAGGTGTACTGCTGTGCTCCCCAGCACCTCTTGGAGACTTGTGGAGACTGGGAGGTGGCAAAGAAAGGTTATTTCCTCATGTTAGTGCAGAACAAGATTTTCAAAAGCTTCCTTAGCCAGGATTATACWTGTATCAGAAGTTGCACCTACTCTGGGAATAAAGAAAAGGCCTGATCTTATGGCTCTGATACCAGAGAAAAATTTCYGTCTTTACAGACCTGCAGATGGTTTCTAAATTCTTTATGCAGCAGGAGGAGGAGGAACTGCAGATGGTTTGGGGCTTCATTGCCAGTCTTATGGGTTAAATAATGACAAATCACATAGGAAGGAAGAGTGGTTTGGTCTTTAAAATGTGCTAAAAAGGGAAGTCTGCATTATCCACTTCGGTTTGTCAACTTCCCTCCTTCATCTTCCCRAGAAGATTAAAAAAATGGCAATTTTCTTTCCAAAAAGTAGAAGAATTGATAGAAACACTGTTAGAAGACAACAGATCTAGTTTTACTTAAAGTGGACAWCATTTGTTATGGCAGAAGAATAACTCACAAGAGCATCACTTTTGAAAGCACAGGTAACAAGAATAATGTTCCCCCCTGAAAATATTTCTGACAAAAAAATTTCTCCCGAAGGCTGTTGTAATGACTTTCTCTTTAGCATCTGGGAACTATGTGGTGAGAGCGTTGTTCTGCACAAGTGGGCCTGTGTACGAGCTGAACAGTGATCATCTTGTAGGAGACTGACATCTGTCTTTGCTGTGACTTAGAACAAGAGTTGCAGACTTCCTAGGTGCACAGTCACTGCAAGAGGATCRTGCACTGCAGTATGAGGAGCAGAAGGCACTTGGACTATCACCAGACCACAAGCAGAGGCATTCAGTGAAGATCTCTACCACTGAGTAGAGTTGACATGTTTTTGTTTGTATCCCACTCTGAACAGCCTTGCAGACCGCTAGTACCCCAGCGTATCTCAGAGATAAAGCAATGAAATAAGCCTTGCTTATAGTACTCATTCCTACTGGTGTTTTTGTAAACTGACAAAAAAATAACTTGTCTAGTAAACTGAAATCTGCAATGGAAATGACTTTCTGTTTTGTAACAGATGAAACCAAGTTATCAGATGAGATTTCAAACCGTTTACACAGTAGAGGTTGAAACTAGACATGCCACTCATATTTTTATTACATTAGAATTGCCTAGAAGAATTTTAAGTTCTGAAACATTTCGTAGCTCTTCTATTCAAATCTTGACTTGGAACACTGGACAGAATGTAATCAATTATTGCATAGTGTACGTGTGTATAGGTTGACCTGTGTCTACATTTTGGGAAAAAAGTTGATTCAAAGGTCAGTTGGGAACAGATAAAATTAGCCTACCCAAAGAAGACTGAAAAGCCACATCACATGAATAATAATACCAAGCACATGAGCAATAAAGACGTGAGCATTTGGGTGAAATCTTGCAGTTTTATTTGGAAGTGATTCTGTTCATGAGAACTCATTCACTCTGCTTGTCTCCAGATTTACTTTTTCAGGTGGACATGCTCCAAATAGAGTGGTTAACTTGACTGGCTAAACTGCAGAAGAGTTGTGTCTGAACAGCAGGCAGCTGAAATGCAGACCTTTGAGGAGTGTCAGCCAGTGCCCTAAGATTGTTTTTAGCTTTTGTGACCCTCTCTTACACTGAAAGCTTTTTTTCTGTCTAATTCAGTATTTAAAGATCATTTTCTATTTGACCTGTTTTAATGCTAATTTGGGCTGTCTTTTCATCATCTATTTTTTCTATTTCTACAATAACCAAGCATGAGATTGCAAAAAGTCAAGTGTGACTTCAACCTAGGTTGAACAAAGGAACAAAGTGTTGACTGGCATTTGGTTGGCCTCTGGGTTTGATACCTATAACAATGCAGCCTCTTTCTTCATCTGGAGACTTTGCGAGAGAAGGGCTATGCGTAAGATAGATGGCTGTCTGACCCCAAGTAGACCAGGAAAGGCATTTGAGATTGCACAAAGACATTCAATGATTCAAAGCTACTTCCTTCTCTTCTTGAGCCCGGCACTAAAATAATCAGAAAATGTTTTTGCTGGAAAGAGTGCAGAAAAAAAAGTCAGAGATTAGGCTGCTATAGTTATTAGTTGGAATAAAAGTGAAATTTTTAAGTGATACYGTTATTTCTAGCTGTCTCCTTCATGCAACCTAAAGACCAAAAAACTCATCTACACCCCAAGCTCCATCATTGTCCTGCCYTTTCCAAACCACAGCAGAAGAAAGTAGCTGGAATGACTTTTAGTGCTGTTCAGCTCTCACTTGCCTGTCTCAGGGAAGCCAGGAGTTAATTCCTACTCCCCAAAGCTTTGTACTRTAGACTGTGGGTTTTCAGTTCTTGTTGGAGGAAGGAACACAAAACAGTTGCACTAGGCCTGGCCTTTTCTGCATGAACAGCCCAGAAAATAACCTGCTTYGAGCTGTGAAGGAAACCCTTTGTTATACACCCAGAAGGCCTTGGAGTATCACCAACACTGGGGTTTTGGCCTCGTCCTCCCCTTCCCTGGGTATCTCCTCTGGCTGCAGCTGCCCCCGTGGCCTTCCTGGTTCCCCTGCTTCCACAGAAAGGCTTTTGCCTTGCTTTCAGAAAGATACTGTGACAGGAGAAACTTAGCTTGYTTGTTTCTATAGAGCAAAGGCATGTTTAAACTCCATCAGCCAACTGAAGCTGTCTAACGTATATGCGGGAGGTGGCAGTATTGCTCTTTATTTTCAGCCATTCTGGCAAATAAAGTGCATAATGTTAGATGGTTTCACTTTTTTTTTTTTTTTTAGTGTGGCATACAGATCAAGTTAATACAGTGTAGTACACTTATGCAAGATTAGAATGGTTTTTGCTCTGAGCATAATGTTTAATAGTTTAAAATCCTATAGCACAATTATTGAATATATTACAAATAATTACGATGTCAAGTTGCAGTCATAAAGAGAGGCTTTTTTTGAGCTGCATGAGTTTTATTAAAAATATACTTTAAAGTGGATTTAACTGAGGCCATACAACTTTTTAAATATAGAGTTAGATATAGTGCTTGGAGCAGATTTATATACTATCCTGTCCTTTCTTTGGTAAGACCTTAGTTTACACTTAGACCTGCCTCAAACAGAGCAGTGTTGGAGCTGCTGCTTTATCATCATCTGTGTATAAAGTTCATGTTAAATCTCGACTCAAGAAAACAAAGTACTCCAGGCACAGTTACGTTGTGAAAATGAGGTTTAAATGGGCCCTGTCAGTGTTACCAGCATCTACACTAGAAAGTATAGAGAGAGCTTTGCATGAGTTGTTTCTCCAACATGAAAAATACTTCTTTCTTATATTTGATAATTAGTGATGTACTCTATCCCTTTTGGGTGCTTGTCTGCTTTCCTTGGCTAGTGCAGAGCTTGCATAAAAAGCTGAAAAGGTTTTATTAAATTATTTTGGTCTCCCTTTTTGGTTGGGAATTGCTAGTGAACAAAGTGCCCTCAGACTGTAATTTCCTGTTTCATATTTTCTGAAACAGTGTGAAAAATTGGTTTTGATGAGCTTTGGGGGGGCGTGMGACAATTGAACATGTCTCATTACCGGTCAGGTATACCCTTTAGCTTCTTGTCATCCTTTAGCTCTTGTAGTTCACAGTTGGTTTTTTCCCTCTTGGGATTTGAATACTAATATGGGTGATCAAGTCTCTGAAGGCAGGTAGCACAGATTCACCTGAGTTAGCACAGAGTAGAGAGCAGGAAAATACTGCTCTGAGCACTATGGATGCTTCATAAAGGCCTTGTATCTTTCACGTGTCCTAGACCAATACTTAGCAAGTGATGATCTAGGAGGCAGTTTTGACTGTTCATGAGTGTATCATCACCCTTATGCTACTGTCAGTGAAGATCTGGTAGTTGGTAGGCATCGAGGAATTCTTAGGCTTGAAGGTGGGCTGTGGCCCAGCAAGTATGAAAGACTGAACAAATGTCAGACAACCTGCACAGATCATTCTGTGCGTGTCTGGGTCATGTTATGGAGCAGACTGAGGAGGTTCCCAATGTGCACCTGAACTGAATCCAAGACTGTCACTTAGGTCCGGAAGTAGCATTCAATAATTCAGTGTTAATTTTGCCGGAGCTGTGTAGCAATGTGCCCTGCCTATTGCACAGGGAGCTGCAAAGTGCATTGTTTCAGGGACCATGATCAGAACTCCTTGAATCTGTCTTGTATCTGGAACTATGCTGAATGAAGCAGTGATTACTGTTGTGTATGAAAGTATATTTTGGTAAGCTTTTCTCTGAGGAGGCTCAGCTTCTCATTCTCCCATCCTCCCAGTTGTGGTGCTTCCAGTGTTTGAGAGGCCATCCTGCAGCCTGTAAAAAGACTCAGTAAAAAGACCTAGGCAAAAGTTAATGTTTTCCATCTTGTCTGATGACCAGGCAGTTTATGCAAGGAAAAGCAATTTATGACTACATGGAGCTGGGTGGATATCCAGAGGCTAATGCTAAGATCCTTGCTCTGGTTTTGTGCTGTGTAAATGGTCTGAAGTGGTCTGTAAGAGTTTTAAAACCCCCCTCTTGCAACTGCTGAGAGATTCTCCTCCATGAAGCTTCAATACAACTCTGCAGTTCTGTTGGTAACTGCTGTCAGTCCAGGCAAGAAGAGGAACCACCAGGAGTTACCATCAGTACTGTGGTCTCCTGGATGCTATAGTATTTAAAGCATTGAAAGATCAGACGTAGCTTGAGTCCTCATCATTCCTTTCTTCAGCCTCTGGACTGCAAGTTTGGTGCTGTGCCCTGCCATAGCACAAACTATTGCTTAAGCCTCTGTGAGCTAAAATAAGCTCTGTTCGCTGGCATGCTACCATCTACACATTGTCTCTGTCTTTATCCTCTTTTAAATAATATGATTAATGAGCAGAACTGAGTATTTGTGTTCATCTATAACATCTTCCATGCATTTGTCAAGGATGCCTCCAAAAGCTTTAAAAAAGGAAGACAAAAGAAAAAAAAAAACATTTCTTGCCCCCTCTGTAAATTTCTATAAAATTGAATGCAGTAAAAACTCAACAATTGTTTCTACCTGACTGTAGCTTGCAGTTCAGTATGCCACTGTATTCAGTGAAATGCTTTATAAATGTTAGTCATTGTTTCTCCACACCCATCTCAATAGCTGAAGAGTTAAAATTGCTAATGGGCTTTCCAATATTCTAGCTATTTTTCAGCTTCTCATTGGGGCCATTAATCAATATAACCAAGACTGCATGAGGAATATTTACTAGCAATTAACCCATGGTTATGGGAATATCTTCCCTATTACTTTTCTATTCTAGTCTGCACACTCATATTGCATCAAATAAATCCTGTATCCAAACATTGTTTCTACTAGTTGAAAAGGCTATAAAACAAAAGTTCTCAGACCTACATGAACCAGCTTGATATGAGAAAGGAGAGCATCCAATATGCTGAAAATACTATACATTAAATCCTTTTCTAGACTGTTGCATGTTAACTGAGCTCTTCCTTTCCACATGTTCTTTTTGCAGATGCGTAGATCCTACAGCATATATTTGAGGTGTGTTGCAGTTAACTAATGTTCATTTTAACGGACTTATTCAAAGACTCCCCTGGGAAGAAAAGGAAATGTATATGTGCTCTCCTGACCCTTATGCTATTCCATTTTTTCTGTGATCTTATTCATCAAACACTGAATAGTTGCATCACCTCATTTTCACTGGTAAGACATAGGACCAAAATATTTTGAATATTACCAGGGGTGTCAGTGAAGCTATATCTCAAGTAATCTTTGCCTCTGATGTTTTCAATTGTCTACAAAGTTTATTTGACTGGTAAGTATTCACATGGTCTATAAAAGCTTCTTTATATCACAGAAGAAAGGAAATAATAGGAAAGTTAGTGAGGAAAGAGAAGATATTGTTTGGCCTCCAAAATTATTGCAGGGGATTTTTCTAATTTGCAAGACTTTGCAGAATGGCAAATTAACTACATCAAGAGGAATGAGCGTACACCATGGGCAGCATTGGTACAGTATCCTAATTGTGTTGGTATGACTGTTATCYCCGATCATAATGACCAGCTGATAGCTCTGTACAAAGACAGTTTAGAAGCCTTAAAGTTGCCTAAAGCTGAAGGAATGCCAAGGCCTATAACAACCAGAAGCAGCTTAGGTAAAGCGATATGTGAACCATGGGCAGTTTGTACCAGCACAACCACTGTTATTAGCCTTAGTGAAAATGGTGAGGCCAGCATAGCGAAGGGAGATTTCTCCCCATAAAAAGCAATGCTAGTCATGTGTGTATCCCAAGCCATTGCCACTGCTGCTAGCTGCATTTCGGAGCGCAGTTCTCTAGTATACCTAGTAGCAGTTTTTCATCTGAGAAGCAGAGGAAAGGATTGTAAAAGAAATTGATGACTTGTCATGCTTTACAGTCTGTTTGCATTGGTTATTCCTGTCTGTCGGATACTGGAGATAGCAAGATGGCAATATACTTATTACTAAAGTATGAACAGCAGAATTGTTTTCTTTTCCTCTGAATCTAAAATGTTTGTTGTCCATGTTCCTTTGCACTAGATTCTGCAGTGAATGTTCTCATTCTGTCTGTCAGGCTAGACTGAAATTTAACCGTGACAGTTCTTGCAATATATGTCATATGAACATGGACTTCTAATAGGCAAGACTGTAAGAGAAGCTTAAATATAGTAATAATCTTGGCCCTCACTTATGTAACAGACAAGGCTAGTTTTTAGATCACATAGCTGTGGTGCAAGGGGAAAGGAATTTTCAATGTGTGACACAGAAGCAAACAAAATAGATGTCTCCAAACATACTTGAAATAAATATCTTGCTTTCTTTTGGAGCCTGACTCATGATTTTCAAATAGTTAGGAAGACCTCAGCTTCATTAAAACCCAAGTCAAAATTGTCCTTTTCCATCTGATGAGAGAGATGGATGTAACTGTATTGACTTTATTGTTCTGGCTCTTCTCATCTACAGTGAAATAGCAAAAAGTGGATAGGTCCTCAACCTTGAAAATGGGCGGTTTGGTTCCCCAGTTACATTTGCTGAGCTCATTTAATATCTCTAAGTCTGACAAGGGTGATCTTTGAAAGCATTTTTAACATGGTTGAAGATTTCAGACTGAAGGGCAGATCTCTTAGGCAACAGTACAAGCTGGGTTACAAAAACAGAAGCTGACACTAGGTCTGAGTGTAATGCAGCCTAATTAAAATTAAGAAYGGTTGAAAACATGCTTGGATGTATTCTGCAGGCAAAGAAAGGCTATTTTCTGAAAAATGCTATCTTGATGATTTGCCCCATCTATATTCTTGTCTTTTCATTTATTAGTTACCTAAACCTTATAAAGTAGCACTTTCTCCATTCTCATGAGGCAGGTATGTATACAAATGGCAGATACTGATGAAATGTTTACTGAAAAGATTAGCTTGTCAATGAGGCAAAGGATGTATATTGATCCCCCTTCTATGTTTGTCAACCTGTAACCTGTTTAAGAAATGGCCTGCAGCAATGAAATCCAATAAAGCACTCTCTGCAGCTCCAGTTTTCTTGTAATATAGGGAGGGGATTCAATCACAATAAAGGAAATGAACCACTTATCATATAAATGAGGAAAAGGCAATTAAGAGGTTGCAGGTTCCTTGTGAGGAGAGCTCTGACTGCAATACAGGAGTGGGAGAGGGGTATTCGGTTCACCAGAGCCTTTCCACAATCTTTCTGCAGGGAGCAGTTGGTATATGACAAAATACATTGCACAACATTGAGTTACAGAGCTAATATGATGAAGTCTAGTATGAGCCTTACATAAGCAGACCACTGCATGATAACTTCAGAGTAGAAAKGTTCTTGGAGAGGTCGTAACAATAGCTTTCTAAGAAATTAATACCACTTGTCTGTCCCTAGGGCCACCTGAAAAACAAGTTTTTACTTTTATGAGGCTGTAGAATTTTGATTTGATTTGACATCAGAAGAAGATGGAGTCTTTGTTGTTGTTGATTCCTCCCCCCCCCTCCACTTACATGAATTGCAGCTCCAAGTGTCTGTCTCAAGTGTTTAAGACAAGTGCACTAGCACTTACTGTAAATGCAGTCTTGCTGCTTTTCTTGAAAGAGTTTCTATTGAAGGGTTTCTGTTTACATTAGTAAGTAAGAGGACAGTTGGACTAATAGATGGGCAGACAGACATTCTCATTTTCAGAGTGAATAACTACTTGCAACATCTGCTTTGTAGGTTCAAATCCCTGCCCTGAAACAGTGAAGACAGCAGTTCAAATTGAAGTGTTTGCATCTGGAGACCAGCATCTGGTCATCTGTCCATTTGGTTTTTTAGTATAGGTTTCCCTCCCTCAAAAACCAGTTCTGGCCCWTTTAGGAGCATACAAAATCCAGTATTTTTTCCATTAAAAGTCTTGGTCTTGTTACTTAAGTGTTTTCAAACTAAAAAAGTGTGTCACTGCAAGGATCTGATCAGCTCTGTTCTCACCATATTGCTTAAGCTATAGACAAGAGTTTTCTCTTTAATTTTGCATCACCTAACTGACATTTCCAATGCTTTTTTTTCACTAAACACTATGTTGCCTAATGGATGCCTTTATTGCTTCAAACGCACATTGAAACACTTCATTAGATAAGCGACCTTCAGAGCAGAGATCAGTGGAAGATTATGCATGACAGTCAATAAAAGGTGAAAATTCAGTGAATTAATTGACTTGGGATAGGTGAAGAGATGTACAGCCTTCAATCTCCACTTCCAGTGTTAGCTAGACCACCAGTGAAACTGATAGTGTGTGCTATATGATGCCTGTCTCATTTACTGGAAATGAGTCTGTAGATTCATCCCAACAGTTAACCCAAGCTCCCCATTTAGCACTTTGATTTTGGCACTCAGCTAAGCACCAAGGGAATTCAATTAAAATGGAGGCTCAACTCTCCTGTGAATGGAAGGTGCAGACAGCCCAAAGATGGCTTAAAAGTATTTTTGAAAACTTAACTTGCCTTCACAGATGACCAGCCTGTGCCTGGCTGCTGAATGGAAGAAATTTTGGTCTGGATAATGTTGCAGTGGTCTATCAACAATGGAAGGTGATACCTAGTGATAGATATTCTTACTTAGATATATTTTTTTTTAAGTATTAGAAGCTGTTGTAGGTTGTACTGTGCCTCCAGCCATTAACTACATCCACTGTTCCAAGGGATGGGTACTGTCACATTTACCATGTTCAAATTCCAGTCTCAGCAATCTCTTTTCAGTGGAATTAAGAGTCTTGGAATGTTGTCACCGCTTTTAACTCTATTAAAGGCATACTAATAATTTAATTGTTAAAAATAGTAAAATAAGTAACTGGAGCTATTACTTATTACCTTGAAACCTTAGCTTTGTAATTCAGGCTGTGGTCATAAAACACGTCAAGCAAGGGATCTGGAGGTAGGCATATAAGCGTCAGGACCAGGATATCTCACTTTCATACTGAGGTTAACTCCACAGCAAGCAGCACATGAGTCCTTGTTCTGCCAGACCAGATAGGTTTGAGACTGAGAACAGAGGACCGCTGCAGTGTGTAGCTGATACCCAAGAAGCTGGGAGAGTGGTAAGAATTATGGAATCTTCTACAGGAAGGTGGAGCCATCATCACATGTCCAGCACCTTGGCGGGATCTAACAGAATGTACTTGATGTGGTGAGCTGTGCTCTCCAAAGTACAATCCAGTCCAAAATGGCACAAATACTTTGTATGCCAAAGGGCCTTCCGAAAACAGGACAACAGTAGTGGAGTTTGAATCATAAGTAAATTTCAAAGTCTGAATTAAAGGAAGGCACTACAGAGTCAATGGCATGGTAAAGCAAGAGATTTTCATCCTTGTGTAATAAGGACTCTCTTGGATTTCAGAGAGATCTTTTGCATATTATTTTCCTCTCGGCAGACAAAAGAGGAAAATAATTCTATTAAAAGATACTAAAAACCCAAGAATTTCCAAAAGACAAGAGTTAGGTGTGAGTAATTTCRTTTAGGAATCTATTGTATCCATAGTTACTACTACAGCTCATCAGAAAAAGATTTATGAAGTAAATCTTTCAATATAATAAAATTCATGTGAAATAAAATTCTGAAATAAAGTTGTGGTTTGGTGGTTCATCTTACAGAAACCTTAAGTTCAGTAATTATGCACAAAAATTAATAGTAACATTGAAATACTCAGGCAGAGTCAGCCCCTTGAAGGATTTTACTGGGTTATGACTGTGAGATACGTTGCTGATACCAGTGCGATCTGATCCTGTGTTACCAGTTGGAGGTGTATGCCACTAAGTTGTAGAATAGAAGAGAATCCTATGACTGGTTTCTCCTCTTCTCCTAATACCACATCCCCAAAAGACTTACTGTCTGCTTTGTTAAAAATTAAGAACTAACTACAGAAGGGCATGTATCAAGTGCAGACATATTATATTGTGTCAGAACTGAGGAGGAAGCCTCAGGCTTGTGTCCCCTGTGCCTTTCTCCAGTATTAATCTTCTCAGTACATGAAACATTTTTCACCAATACATAACCTCTCTTATTACTTCCTGCCATTAAGTGCAGCAAATATTCAGACACTCTTCTGGAACATTTCCAAATGAAATCTCAAAGTCATTACGTTAACCTTTTCCATTATAGAGCAGAAGGAAATTAGCTATTGGCACACAGAGAAATATATAGAAAGCGCTATGATATTTCACATAACTGTATTTTTATACTTTTCAACAATGCAAAGAGTTAAACAAAAATGTTAAAAATCCTGCTTGTTTCATTAAAAACTCTCAATTTCTCTATTTTCAGCAAAATAAGTCATCAGTGTTAGATTCTATAATTGACACCATTGCTTAGGGAACAAACCTATGAATCTTATTAGAGACAAATTCATTACTTTAAGTCCACCCTTAGGATGCAGAGCTCATAAAAGAAGCCTCTGGAGGGTTCAGCTTAGGGGATGAGATGATTTCAGGCTGCAAATCTACAGATTTGCTGTAATTAACCTGAACTAATTATTTCAGGCGATGGGTCAGACATCCTGGATAAAAGCCCCTGACTGGTTTTGTGGTCTACTGGGTTTTCAGTAAGAGAGTTTCTTGTTAAACAAAGAAAAAGTACTGAAAGCACAGTGCTATGTATTGCTAGAGTAAAACAAATCTTTCTACCGTAAGAGTATAGTGGAGTCTATTTTAAATGCACAGTCAATAGTGCAGTTGAAATACATTAATATTTAATATTTTTGCTAGCCAGCTCATTACAAGTGAAGAACATCAGTAGCAGCATCCCAAAATACCTCTTGGGAGGGCTAAACTTGTCTCCATATGAAGTGAGTGAATCTGCTTTTGCAAATGTCGCAAGAACAGATCCATTTAATCACTTATACATGCACTGCAGATATACTGTTGTAGCCAAAGCAGGATATGCCTGCAATGATGGATCAGCATTCATCCTGTTGCTATTATTCTGTTCCTCATAAGGTGTAAGACAAATGCTCCTGTTGATACATAGGTTCACTTTTATGAGCTTCTATTGCTCCCATAGGCAAGAAGAAATAGGCTACCTGTACTAGGTATGCTGATAACCTTTTGATACAAATTACATAAATTTAATCGTTATGCATTCAAAAAGCAGTGACCTTTCTTACCACTGGTGGAAGAACTATCTAGCTTTATGGTTTTATACACAGATTTTTCTAAGTATTTAAACTTCACAGTTCTGTTGAAATCATTGAAAAAAATTCAAAACATCTCCATCCTTTGAGGTTTTCAAGATGAAGCTGGACAAAGCTACAGCTGACCCAATCTAATGTTGGCAACAATCTCACTTTGTGTGAGACATGACCTGTAGAGGTCCCTTCTGTCCAGCATTTCTATGACTATGTGACACAATCCATTGCTGTTCAGGAGATAAAGATTACCTCCTGGTTATCTTGTGGTTATAAAGAGAACTGTGTGTTAAGATGTGCCTCCCCTCTCTACTGGAGCTGCTTATGTCTGTTCCTTGTTTAGGAGGTTTTTCCTTCAGTCCACAGGTTCACTGTCCTTGCTTTTCCCTCATAGACATGAATCCGACCGTCCCTTTCCTCTCTTCTCTTTATTCTATTGGTGTTTGTTTGCAGGTGGTCACATATTTTTACTGTTTATTACTGTATGCCTCCCTGGTATGGGGCTCTTCTGTTCTTGATTTCCTCTGTGTGTCTTGAAGCTGTGGGGTTTAGTTTCTGGAGGAGACCTCTGAATGAGGAAAAACAGTGTCTGGATGGTGCTGCGCAACCCTTAGGATGCATCTTGGCAGGATTTGTGAACCCACCCTGGAATGTATCAGCAGATGTGCAGAGGGTCAAGAAGTGAGAACAGTCAGTGAATCTTGTCTGGGAGTGACTTAAAAGGTGTATTTTGTGCTTCTGTGACTCTAGGRAAAAAAAGGAAAAGGAAAAGGAAAAGGAAAAAGAGAAAAAGATACCTGTATCCATGCTAGCTAGAAAGTCCCAGGTGCAGTTCTCTGCTATGTGACCTTGGACAGCTTGTTTAACTTCCTGTGGACTTGGTTCCCTCCAGATAAAATTTTCTACCTCACAGGGGTAATGTGAGTGTAAAGTAGGCTCAGATACTAATCTAATGGGGTTCAAATAATTAGAAAGATATTCAAATAGAGAGAAATTGTATATTAGACTCTGTTTTTATCTTCTATGTATTGCAGAGATGATCTTTTTATTGTTTTTCATTCTTTGTGCCATTATCTTTTTTTTTTCATCATTAACCCCTTTCTTATTTGTATGAAGATATTCCCTAGCAAGCAAAGGAGTCAATCATGGTGTAAAAATAGCTGGAAATCTAAACAGTTGAACAGAATGAAGGTGTGGAAGGAATCAATGCTGGACATAACACTACTTTTAAGTACACGTACTACATGAAATCCTCTGTGGATCTGAATTTTCTAGGTGAGCAGAAGCTTGTAATCAAAATACAGAAGTTGTTTGTGCGAAACTCTACATTTCTTAAAAGGTATATCTTAAAATGTGCAAATGACAGGCATTTAAATCCTATTAACTTTCTGTGGGAGACAGGCCTTGGCTGCCACTTACCTACATCAAATTCTCTTTGTACTTTGTGGGGAGATTATAAAAATATCCTTCCTCAAATGATTATGAAAATATATACTTTTAGTTTGGCTAGCCTTCTTTTTGAATCTCTTAATGCTTTTGTTTTCCTCCTGGGGACTGTAGCTCTTCAGCAGCGTACTCCTTTGAGTTGAAGGAGGTTACAAAATCTTGTGCACTGTTGCTGGCTTCTGACCTCTTTCAAAATGATACCACTTTTTGCAAGTGAGATTTGTCCAACCCTCTTCTACCTGTTGCTGTGTTTTTCTCTTATGACAGCATAGGAAATTAACAGCACCTTCTTCAATCTTTACTAGTTTGCCTGATGTTGATTATGTCCTTCATAATAAACCCATGCTGGGCTTGTAACATTTGCTCTGTTGGGTYTTCTGGTTCTTTCATGCATACAGATTTCCATTTGTACTTCAGTCATATTCTTAATATTTCTGTTAAAAAATATAAGAGGAGGCAATTGTCTACAGCTCTCACTTTACTGTCCTGATTAGCTGTGACTAATACTTCAGGTGTGGTTTGATTAGATATGAGGGGAGCATCCTGCCACCTACACTGCAGGCATACAGTAACTTACTGCAGTCATTTTAAAGCAGAATTGAATTATCCTATCATCCAAGATGGATTGAGAATATGGGGCAGAACAGGCCAACTCCTTTTGTATAGGTACATTTATTTAGCAAAGTGAGGAGGAAAAGTTTTGTATGGTAGGCATGAGAGCTGCCATCCCTTTGTCTTCTGTCCAACAGCCAGTATAATACCTATCGTCTCTGATCACCCTTGCTTACAACAGCTCTTGYAAAGGGATTGTGCAATATAGCCAATCCTGGAGTAGAGTACATATGAGAGTAGATATTTTTTCTCATCCTAGTATCTGGGAGAAAAGCTGAATAAACCCTTTCCCATACATGTGAATCTGTATGATACCCTTTAAGAATTGGTCCCTTCCTAATCAGCTTAGAGCAAGTGTTGACTGCTTGCTCTGTGCCCTGTTTATCATAGACATTACAATAAACACTGGTTACTTGTGAATAGAAAGCCCTAATTATACCAAGAAAAAGCTGCAGTTGTCATGCATCACCACTGTATGCCACTACAGACTAATTACTCTAGTGTATCCAAGAGATGAGGCATTGCTACAGCAGACTCCCAAGAAACATTTAGTTAATATTAAATTGTAATCCTATTACCTTTACATGTTTCCAGTGCTATTAATCTCATGAACAGTTTGTAAATCAGTAGTCTTAAAAAAGATTATCTGAAAATCTTAATACCATTAACCACTTTGTGTGAATACACATTTTAAGTACAGTAAGCAAACATGGGCTTAATTAGTAAAATATTTATATTCTTCAATATCTTACTTCTTAAAATATTCCATGTACAATTTAAAATTCATCAGAAAATCACCGTCCATGCAACAGATTATTTCCATAATCTATTTATGCTAAAGATAAAATAAATRTGAATAATCAGAAATGAATTATCTCAGCTGTTGTCTTTCATAAGTCCTCTATTGGACTGGTATAAAATTTCTGTTAGATTTATATCCTTGTTTCAGTATGAATAAATAAAATGCACTACAGTAAAATTACTAGTTTTGTATCTTGAAATAGTTTTCTAGAATTCCTTTACATTTTGCTCAGATTTTTGCTGGAAATTCACTAGTGATGTTTCAAATAATCTTTGCAACACAAACTACTGGGTCCAAGTAAAGAACTAACTTTATGTTGACAGAACATGAAGAACTCCTTGAGCATTTATTTATCAAGTTAAGCAAACCTTTTTGTGTTCTTTGAATCATAAGCTGAATCATGTCTCCATAAATCTGCAAGTATATTTTCCTTTTGGATCACTTACGGACTTCCAGTCATTCCCATTGGCTGATTCTACATCTGGTTATTAAGTGATTTAAGTAACTGCTATTTTTTTCTCTTTATACTTCTGTTCTGCTACTTTGTTCAGTTTTTATTTTGTCTACCGTTTAAACAGTACTGTTTGCTCCAGACAAATCCCTGTAAAATGGGTGAGAAAGGGAGGATAGCCAATGGAAGACTTTCTAGTGGATAATTGTAGATATTACTACTTCGACCTAGATTTTTTGCGAGTCTCTTACAGAAACTGTAGGAAATGGTTCCTGCATATCTCAAGGGCAAATGCCTGAAATTATAATCTTACAAATAGGGTAAACTAAATTTTAGCACAATTATTTACGTACAGCCTGCATAACCTTCTACTTCAGGGAAATGACAGACCCTCTTGGATCCCATCCCTTCCACTCTCCAGCCCTTGAGGGAGGGTGGGACATGGACCTAGTAGAGCGTATTTCCTGAGTGCTTTGATGCCCTCCGATCTTTGAGAAGTGGCGATAATGTCTTAAATGGGAGCAACCAAGAGCCACCTCTCCTTTTCCTCTGCAAAGGAGTTGTGTGAAACTAAACTGCCTGTTTATAAAAARTAGATTCATATGAAAAGCTGTATTAAAAACCTGAAATGACTGGAGAAATTAAAAAAACTAAGAAAATAAAGGCTTTTCCCTCTAAAATGTGTTCTCTTAAGGTTGAGGGCTGTACTTTGTCACCAAAGTAACATCTATATATTGTTTCAACGATGGAATTTTTTTCAGCTCATTTTAAAAGAGCTGTTGGTACATCTTGATTACATTGCTTCTGAAGCAATTGAAGATCATGTATATCATGAGGATGATACAACTTGATCTATTTTTTCTGAGAACCCTTGCTTATCCTCTGAATTTCTTTAGGCAGTGTCACCCAAAACTGTTACCAGAAAACTGGGTCCAAATATTTTGGCCTAAATATAATTTCATTTGTTGACTGATTTATATATGTCTAATAATGAGTAAGTATGTGTATGTTTGACACTGTGTTTTATACTTTTGTAGCAGTTCTTACTTCTGACTTTAATGTGATAGCTAGTTTGAATTCTGTAAAACAAAGAGTTCTTCCTGTCCCATAAAAGAATAAATGCTTCCCCTAAACTTTACCCTTTTGAAATAGTTTCTAGGAAAAAATAAAATGAAATTGTTAGTCTAATAATGGCTGCAGTAGAAGGAAACTTATAATGAGCATTATCGTATGTCTAAAATGCTGTATCTGGCAAATTAGACATTTTAGTTTTCTTTAAAAACCTAAGTCTAGTAAGACTAAAACAGTACAGTGCTGGGTGTGAAGGGGAAATAACTATCAGTTGTGAAATATCTTTGGAGTGTTTAGTTACCATTCACAGCCACGGAATACATTATATTTTATTTTAACTTCCTTCCTTAGAGAAGTATAAATCTTGAAAGCGTGCCAATATTTGGCAAAGTAAATAGTCTTTGAAGACAAAAAACATTTAAGACCATCTATCAAGTGTAAGAAGTTGATAGCAATTAAAATCAGAGCTGTTTATGTATAAACATAAATTGCAGAGATAGCTTAAAACTGGCCAGTAAAAATCTTGCCTCGGTGGAAATTCCAGTTGCAAAAGACTGCAAAAAGCAACAACTGAATTTTAAGAACAGTTTTTGTAGGATACACTTCTTTCCTTAGGGACAATATTTTCTATGTAAATTTATGGCACTAGGGAAATCCATTTGTTTATTTATTTTCACATTCAAGCATTCTTTAACAAATCCCCAGGTAAAAATTAGAAATCTTAGGTAAAATATTATTTATATTAGATGACCTGAATTAAACTGGATAATACTTCAATGCTCTTTTCTTCTCTCAAAGAGTTACATAGAGGAACGGGGAACAATTTTACATTAATTAATGTAATCATTATGGTGAACATTTTCATAAGGGGATGTATTTACAGCTTTTGAATTACTGTGTATTGAAATATCGTTTTAACTGTGTCTTTTAAATATGTGAACTCTTATGGAAATTAACAACTGTGGGCAGCTTACAAAATATTACTGTATTTCAGTATGGTTACAATACTCAGAACTTCTGCAGACAGAAAGCCCAGAGAAAGAGAAATAGGGTGTCCTGTCCAGGAGAGGAAATGGGCTAATCTGCTAGTACCAGCTACTGGCCGCCTAGCTGCCAGCTTGAAAGGAAGTTGTTGGACTTGCTCCAGGTAGACTGCAAGAGAGACTGAATGCTGTTAAAAGGGGCATAATGTACAATGTTTATTTGAAATTAATGATGCTTGCATGCCTTCAAACTGCATTCTAATATTTAAATTGTCGGAAATGTAAATTATTAAGACAAAATGTTCGAGGTGTCACCCCCAATCTTCCAAGTTATAGTATTAGAAAGTGAGAGGGAGAGAATGCCTCTGTCAGCTGAATAAAGGGAAAGATGCCCCCTTCCACCCCAAGAGATTCTCTTTTCCCTCCTGTTCAGTTGTGTCAAAGATATCTTAGAGAGGAAAATTTTAAAATGGGATCCAAGTGAGGAGCTGATATTTGCCTGAGAGATTTTGGRGTTCCAGGCATTCACGTTTAACAGATTAATTCTAACATCAGAGAAGAAAGAAATATCTACTCTGGAAGTTTTTTCTCATCTTCCTTGCTTGCAGAGGAAGATCAGGCCTGCACCTATTTCTGTATCTTCTTCAGAGTGGTGGAAAAGAAGAGAGTTTTGCTAAATGCTGCGAGCTGGCTAGAGGAAAAGCAAGAGTGTGCTGGACTTCCTCCCAAAGTCACAGAGTTGCTGCTCCATTCACACACAGTATCTTGTCTGCCTGGGAACATGGATTATTTTGACATCCTTTTAAGAGCTGAAGCCATAACACAAGAAAGATGGTGGAAAATCAGTTCACCGTGTGGCTTCAATATTTATGGGCTAACAAGTAGGCTGAAATTGAAGAGTTTTCCATGAAGTTTTTGTTCACTGGATCCACCCATTTTTTTGCCAAAATTGCATGGTGAATTTTCAAGTGTACCTTGTTACTGCAGGTAGTTGCTATACCTTGAGTCTCTAACACCCTTTCTTTGCAGAGTTCTCAGAGGAGAAAAGAGTCATCATTCTTTGCCTTGACAAGGATCAAGGGCTACAAACAGGTCCCTTAGTAACAAAGGAGGTAAAGGGAAACTGTAGGAAATAACAAAATAATCTGATGTTTTTAAACTTAAGCTTTATCTCATGCTTGCTCCACTAAGAATTTGTGAGAATTTCACAAAATAAGACATGAACAAATCAATAAGAAAACAGCATCTGAACTATAATGCAGGCATTTATTGTCTCCTTGTGCATTAAATTACCCAATTAACATTTCCTGTTGCCTTAGCCTGTTCTAATAAGGCTTGACTGTTGCTTATCAGCCCCTAATCTTCTAAATGATGAGCAAGAACTGCAGCTGGATTTACAAGAGCCTTTGGGGCACAATACCAAGCTCCCCCAGCTCCAAAGATCCATCCTTGAAATTATGCTTATTAGGGGTTCTTATTCATTACCATTTACTTCACCCGGATATCTGCTAATAAGATCAGCTCAGCTTTGTTTATTAAAAAAGATATGTTAGACAGCCAATCTATGTGAATAATGAATTTCTCAAAAAATAAGCTTTCTCTTGCATAAAAATGTCATTTCAGATACATTCAGATACATTCAGATTCTTTTGAGTTAACTGAATCTGGTTTGTGGGCTTATTTTTCCTGAAAGGGCGACCTGTAATTTAGAATGTATTTGAGTAAGAAAAATGTTTCCAGAGTATCTGAAAGTGATTTTTATGGGTTGTATACGTAAATTAGCTAATTAGAATAACAATGTTGGGAAAAAGTTGCTGGTAATTACTAACAGGGATAAGTGATTTTTAATAGACAATGGTAGTATCTTCAGAATGATAACTATTTGCCAGTTTATATGATTTAAAAAAATATATATCTATTCTAGTAAGAGATCTTGCTCATGAACTGCAAGGCCAGAGGGGGTGAGGAAGAGATTCATTTAGATAAAATGCTATCAAATTGCCTGTATACTGTTTTGCAGACATCTATCGACCCTATCCCATGGGAGAAACTTATTTCCATGCAGAGAGCTATGTGCCTTCTGCAGTGTATTGATTCAATGCTCTTGCTCTGCTAATCACACACCGCTGCCTCTTTCCCCCGCCCCCCTCTCTCTTCTTTTGTTCCGGAAGATTGATTGAGAGACGTAAGGGATTTAGGTTACCATATTTGTTGTTATTTGACCTTTTCAATTATATTCTGTTAAAAATATAAATACTTCATTTTTAATAATGTACATGTAAATTTGCTTAAGTGGGCTGCAAGTAAGGCTTTCAGGAGGAAGTATTTGCTTTTGTTTTCATACAGGTCTATACGAGCTGATTTGGATGAGTGAATTAAAATGCAGTTGAGGATGCTTCCTGCTTCAGTAAAGCTAGTCAGGATATGTCTCAGCATGACGAGATCTAAAGATGGACAAAATATCCCAAGCTAGTAACACTGGAATAACATAAGTGATGAAAAGTTAAAATGATATGTGATCAAGGATTGTTGCATTGGTTTGGATTGTTTTTCCTTTTTTTAGGCATAAACATTTTTTGTCAGTTCTCACTTATGATAACTATTTTCTAACAAGACAAAAGCTCTTGAGGTAAGAAATGCCAATATTAAAGTTGAATCACAATTGTAAATCTTCCCCTTATCCAAACAAATAAGAAAAAAAAGTCTTTAATTGTCATGAAATGATCATGCATTGTTTCTCAGATAATATAGCAATAGTTTACAAAATTGTTTGAGGAGTGCTTGACTTTTTTGTAATATTTTTATTACATTATTATTATTATATTATTACATTAGTTTCATTATTAAAAATCACTGTAAGAATCATCAAGGTTAAAGCACATATTTGAATCTTTGCCTGTGAGAATCCAGATCCTTGCTGTTGGCTGACAGCTTACCTTGACATTYGTACACAGGGGAATCTCCGAAGGGGAAACAGCTATGACAGACCTTCTTACTCTACCCCATTCCAATGCTAAGGGCATAGAAGGGAATAAAGAACTGCTGGTAGATCACAGCTTTAGTTCACAAACTGTTGTGACTCCTTGAGAGACAAGTGTAGAACAGCTCAGTTGGAGCCACATACCAGCCCAGCCTTGAAGGCAACGGATCCAAGTGAACTACAGAAGCCACCTTTGCACATATGCACTGAGGCTATGCCAAATATCCAGAGTTTGGATGCTTTTGTTTTTATTATTCTGTATTGACAAGGTTGCAAAAGGATGGTGATGTGTAAAAATCAATAAAGAGAGTTTCTCCTTTGACTTGTACCCACCCACATCCTTTAATCTATAGTGAGCAGATGTAAAATGCTATCCATTGCCTAATGCTAATTTTTGCAGTCGCTCCCTCATGTGTAAAGTAAAGTAAGACTGGGAAGAATCAGCCACAAGAGGGGAACAACAAATACCTTAGAAATAGCTTAAAGTAGATACACTGGACAACCAGTCTCCTGCAAACATCCATCGTTTTAACAGAACCTTTATTTGTGCAGGGAAAGGCTTTTCCTTTCATGTCAGCGTCTAGGAGGGCAAAGAAGGGAAGAAGCTGTCAGATGATTCCATTAGTGAGGGTTGAACTGTTTGCAGAGCTTGCTTCTGGACTGGTGCTTTTTTCTTATTCAGTGCCTTCCTCCTTTGACACCCATTGCTAAAGATAAATATGAAGAAAGATGTGAGAACAATTTTATCCTCTGACATAACTTCCTCTGCAAACTTCACTGCTTGCTGATTAGCAATTTATTCTAAGCCTTTCATCACCTCCAAGCTGACCTTCATTTTCCTGGTGTACTTTCCTCTGTACACCCCCTCCACTACTGTTTGCTTTTTCCATCTTTCCTATTGCTAACATACTTACTTAATACTGCCTGCCTGTCTGCCTCCTTCCCTGCACTTCCCTTCAGCATCTTTCCGTAGTCTTTGTTTTTATACAAATTCTTTACAGGAAAGAAAGCTAAGCTGTTTTAAAAAGTCTCACAACACACGGGGTAACAATTCCTTTCAGCCAGCCGAACTCTGTTCTTAAGCTTCATTATTTCCTCCTCCTTTATCTRTCTTGTATGTTTAAACATGAAGCTCTTGGTCGGGTCTTGAATTTGTGTTTAAACAGAGCCTCATGTTGTGGAACTCCCTCAGAGCTGATTTGGGCCTTCTAATGTTCTCAGTATTTTATGACAACACAACCACATACGGAACAACCAGCAGAATACAGTAAAAATAAGTGATTACTAAGCATTTTCCCAGACATTTTTAAAATTTGCTCATGACATAGATTTCTTGGAATCTGTTCGTCATTTTACATGTATCATCAGCATGATTTCCTTGATGTATCGGCCTTTCTTTATTCTTTTACCATTGCTTTCAGTTGTACAAGGCTAATGCTCTTTCTATCCCTGTCACGGTATTAGTCTTCAAGTGTCTGCAGTTTTACTTTAAACTGGTAAGACCATGATGTGAGGCTCTGAATATGATAATGAATATGAGACTACCAGAATCTTAAAACTTTTCACGTCTCTCTGCTACAGTCAGTCTCTCAATGATTATCAGGAGTAGCTTAACCCAAATCAGATAGTCATGATCTATATTAAGGATTTTATTTTTATGATAGCTTCTAAGATTGCTCTAAGCAATGGAGCTCAGGGAGTCATAACATGGCTTCCCAGAAAAAATAATAACCTCTCAGAAGACATTAGTTATTTCATACTTACGAGCAGGACTCTCACTTACAGATGGACTGGATGGTGGAAGTTGTACCACCCCTGGGAGTTCCACCTCCATGAGACCTGGACTCCTGGGACATCATTTGAGATGCCTTGAATCCACTGGAGATCCCACTGCTGGTAAAACCTGATGAATGGGTTGAGCCTCTGGCAGCTAGGACAGTTACAACACAGATGTTAAACACCTTCCTGACTGGAAGGCACCTTAGTGGACAATTGGGACCTGTCATGTTTTAAAACATCTCAAGGCAAATTTGTCAAAAAGCAAAGATACTGTAGATGACATGCTTTGTTCCATTAGTATGCTACTTTTTAGCTGTCACACTGGAGAGAGACATTTACAATGTTTTGTGGATTTTCCCAAAATATAACCTGCCCCCCCCCCAAACTCTCAGACAAAGACTGTTATTGATTAATTTGTTTCTCCAAAATGGGCATAGTTTGCCTCTGCGGGAATTGCAGTTTTCTGAGGACTATGAAACAAGCTCCTACAGCAACTAAGGATTGTTGCAGACCTTGCCACTTTCTGTTCTAAGTGACAGATATGTTTCTTTAAGTTCACTTGGCATAGCATAAATCCATGCATAATAGATACTGTAGAATTCAAGTACAGCAAACTGCAGTAGTAAGTGGTCAATATGTATGTACATTTTCATCTCATTATATATAAATCCCAAATAAAGTATTCTATTGCAAGCTCTTTCCTCCTCGGAGAGGAGTAAAGCATTAGCAATGGCAAATATTAGTCATATTGCTTAAAGCATTCCTGGAGGATGCTCAAATATTATGATGATGAGCCTGTTATAACATCTTGTATGAAGTGATATTGAATAATATTCATGCACTGCTGTAGCACCAGCCGCTCCTCCATGTTTGTCCTGGGGGAGGGGTTGCAGTCTGAAGGAAAAGGTTAAGAAGCTGTATTTAGAGTGAGAGAAGCCAGTGAGCACCTGTGGAAATGAAATGAGACCCTTCTAGCTCTCATTCAGGTGAAGCATGTGTGGCAAGTTCTGCTGCAGGGAGCCAAAACTCACACCTGTCCTGGCAGCGTTACAGAGCTAGTATGATTCATGTGGGTAAAAGCTCTTCTACAGTATCTCCTGTAGGCATGGCTAAGGTCTTCTTGAGTCACGCAGATTTCTCTTCACCAGAAAAGTGGTTTTCCTAAAAGTGCATAATTGATATAGACATTACAAGTGTCAAACTAGTTGTTGTTAAATGTTTAGTTTGCTCCTCCATCTTTGGATTGGATTTTTGGTACATGGAGGGATACAAGTCTTCATACTTGTATTTTAGAGACTGCCACATCATGCTATCTATAGGGGGCCACCACTGAAGAGCCTGCTGTATCACCATTGTCTGTAACAGAAGACAATACTGTGCAGCTGTCTGGACTCTAATGTATGATTAGATTAATCAACTGGCAGTTCCTGTGTACTAGGATCAGTACTGCTAATGCAGTGTAGTGCCTCAGATTAGCTCTTCCTGCTTTTCCCTCTCTCAGTCTTCCTCTTCTGAGTGTCTCATATTCTGTCCCTTTGCTGGTACCATCCCTCAAACCTGTCATCTTTCCTACTGAGTTTTCAATTAACATCATATTCAGTACCCTAAGTTTACTGAACAAATCATATAGAGTAAAAATTAAAAAACAGGAGTTTTAGTCATATTACAGGAGTCACATACAGCATCTCTCTAAACAACCCTTATATTACTTATTCTCCACTATCTGGAGAGTGTCACTCTATGGATGATACTGGCAGCAACATAAACCACATCTGAAGAATAACTGACTCCCTCTAAATCAAGCTTATCCCATTTTTTGCTAATTAAAAGATTATACAAATCCTGGACAGCTCACCTGACCAAAACCTCATTTTTATGGCTGGAAGTAGAAGAGTTAGATTCAGCTTGATCCTTCAGTAGACTTTTAGCTGCTTACTACAAAAATAGTTTACTGACTTCAACATGATAGGGAGAGCCACCCGAACCCAGCCTACAGCCTGCAGGTTAACATACTCCTGATGAGAGCCCCAAGGTAGAAGAGGGTTTGTAAGCCTTTATCCAAGGTCAGCCTGCTAACTACTGAGTTGTGGGGTTAAACGGGATTACGGAGAATTCCCATGGAATTACGCATACTTAGGGGATGCTTGCTGAATTGGGTCCCATGGGCAGGATGGGCAGTGAGAATACCTTGTGCATGAATCCCATGAGGTCTGGGTTGAACAAGTGGCTGGCTGCTTAGAGCTGTCAGGTCTGGGATAGTTCTGTATGTGCAACAGAAAAGTATGCATTTGCAAGATAGTGTATGTGAAAGCCAGCTATGCCTAATTTTAGTACTTCGCTACATGCTGTGAAGGAAGTGTATATATTCCCACTGTGAATTTAGCTCTTGGACTGCAGCTCATTTGCCTTTGTTACAACCTTTGCATAAGGCTTTATGAGTTCTTTCTGTATGTATGATACATACAGTTATGGGTGTGGATATGTACCCAAATACACAGGCGGAGCAAAGGAAACCGCATAATGTATAGGAACTGTAGGTACACAGAGCATGTTACTGTGTATTATTGCTTATTACTGCCATGATTTGCCATACTATTGATGTTTCTTAGCAAAGTGGAGAGATAGCATAAACTTCAAGTAAACACTGTCCTGAACTTGTGGCTACCACTTATGTGTCACAGTATCATAGAATGGTAAGGTTGGAAGGGACCTCTGGAGATCATCTAGTCCAGCCCTCAGCGTAGCTCATACAGGGATTGAACCCACAACCTTGGCATTATCAGCACCACACACTAACCAATGGAACTAAACCTGCCATATATGCATAGACAGAAAACATCCTTAATAACATCCTATTCACAACATGCAGCTAAACATGGGAATCTTTTGTCTTCAGTGCAATGCAGGAACGTAGGAGAGAAGCGATTACTTAGCGAGATTACTTTCAGGGGTAAAATTCTGCTAGTCCTTACTCATTAAGTTAGTCCCTGTTCACTATTTTCTGTCTGATGGTGCAGGATGCAGTGGGTGCACTGCTAGGCTCAGCCAGGCTTTTTATACTGCTTAACTGAGCAGCAAAGAAATGAAACTGAAACTTATGATCAGAAGGAAAATGAACTCAAAACCCAGGATCACCTGGGAAATGAAACTGAAACTTATGAACATGCTTTTTTATTGCTGTTGTGAGAGTAAATCTTAGATAAAGCAGCTACTTTCTACTTAAGATACTAAATCAGATTAATATTGTATGAATCACACGGGACTGAGAACTTTGCTTCTTTGCTCTCTGCACTGCACTCTATTGTCAGGAATTGCACTGGCAGAAGCTAGTACCTTTTCCCAGCTGGCCATGCCCTGAAACTTCAGGGACAAATGGTGTAATGAAGGGCTGTTTTTTGAATTAGCATGGACAGCACTGGTGAATAGGGGTCAGAACAGTTCAGATCTCTTGCCTCTGTCTAGCTTTTTGCTCTCGTAACAGTCAAGGCCCAGAAGAAGACCATGTGCCTTGCACTAGATTCTGTTACACAGCTTGGGTAAAAAACAATTTCTGCCTTTCTTCTTTGAAAGTGTATGTATGGGGAGGAACAGTCACAGCAAATATACAAAGTAGTATAAAAACTGGTACCATGCTATGAAAGCACTTTTAATAGGAAGTCAGTTCCTAAAATGTAAATAGGCATGCATAAATTCTGAATGGAATCATGATAGTGGCAAAGGCCAATAATAGCACCATTTTTTGAAAGCTTCCCTAACCCTTTATAATATTCTTCCCCACCTGTTTTGCTCAACAGCTTGGCAGTATTACTTTCCAGGGAGTCTAGTTATTCTAGTCAGACAAAAGTATTTTTTGGTATCAGTTAGCATTTTAAAAGAAGGTTTTTACAAATAAATATCTTAATCAACAGCATTAAAATGAGGTATTTATTCATTCATCTTAAGAATCAATACAACTCTTAATAGAGACAATAGACAAAAAGGCAGTAATGTGGTAGTAATGCAAAAGCTATACTACGAGTTTGTTGTCATACCCAGAGATCAACAGTGATGCAGCAACACCAAAATAAATAGTTAACAGAGTTGTAGATCAGAGCTCGATTAACAATGGATGCTTGAAATTAATTTCCTTTTAGAAGGGGCTGTTAGGGGACTGTATGTTGTAGAAGAGGATTGACACAGCTATCTGGTTCTTCCTTATGCAAATCCTGTCAAAGTACAGCCTCCATTGTTAATGAACAGTCCTTTGCAAATGGCACGTACTCCCATATTGCATAGTTTTTCCTTAGCCAGTAGTTTCAAGATGACTCTTTCCAAATCCACGAGTCTCCTCCTCAAGGTAAAGAGAACTGTCTGATTAGGTCAAACTAGCACAGGGATAACTCTCAGAGTGAAAATATACAAGCTAAAACTGCATTCTTGCAGTTGTGCAGTGTCTGTATTTTGTACCTGGTGGGGCACAGAACAAAAGGTATGAAGTCTGTTCCTCTGTGTCTGTATTTGGGCCCATGTGGTATTTACCTGAGCAGTGGGCTATCTGATCGAAGAAAAGTATGCCCATAAGCAGTACTGCTCCTTTTTCTTTTAACTCTTTTAATTTGTGTATGTTCCTCATGTACATGTATATGCTCTTTTTTCTCTAATCTGCTTTCATTAGGGCTTCTGTCATTATGATGCATCTGCATTCCCATAATTTCTCAAGTCTCTCATTGATCATTTTGAATTGTTAAATGTTGTAAAGTATCTCAAGTTACAGCTTGAATACAAGTAAAATTCCACATAAGAATAGGATAATTAATTATGTAGGCATCTTCAAAGAGATGATAAAACAAAAATATCACTCTCATTGCAGATATTGCTACAGATGCTTCCTTCAGAACTGCTGACATAATGTAACATAACATCTCATCAAGAAATGATGAGAAAGTCTGACAAATCAATGAGGTCTGGCAAACCTAAGAAAGTCTGGCAAACCAGTGTAGCGATTTTTTACGCAGTCCTAAAACACAACAATTCATAATAAATATACACAAAATTGTTCAATTAAATGCAGTAGAAATCAGACTTCTATTAAATTTGTCCCTAAATTTCAAGCTTTCAAGCTTGTGCCATATTTTTTCATGTTCAGTGTTTTAGTGATCTATTTGCTAAAAATTATGTCTTTTGTTTTTTATGATTGGGCCCCCATTTAAGCATTGGATGTGAATAAGACAGTAGTTCTAGAAACTATTGGAGAGAATCCAGTATATGTGTTTCCTCAGGAAACTCTTGCTTGCTCACTTGCTTGCTTTCCCCCTTTTTTGTTCTGTTGAAAAGTTTTGCTTTTTATGTTAAATTATTATCCCATTTTCGAAGTGAAGATGTCCTAAACTACAAAACTGGAATCTAAAACATGCTTTGCAAGGTTATGAATGATGAATCTACATAGTTACTTCCTGCTTTCTTGATGGATTTCTCTCCTTACTTGATGTTATGGTTAGTTTGACAATCTAAGCATTGTGAATGCTCTATCTACTCTAGAGAGAAACATGTTGGGGAAGAGAAACTTGCATTCAGATATTGGTGAAGTTTTGCTGGTCATGATAGAGGCCTTTATGCTTTCCCATCAATGAAGATATGTTCATGGATAGAACATAGAACATAGATAGAAGATATGTTCATGGATAGTAGCTTCTTTAGGAGCATTAAAGGGATGCTGAATCAGTGGGATGTTGAGACCCAGTGGGTTGTCCTTCCCAGGAGGCAGGCTGCTAGCCTGCTGATCTTAGCTCCTGCCATAGTGAGTCTTGGCAGGTAGATACAGCTGACCACCAGCACATCAAGACAAACACCAAGAGCTTTTACAAGCATCACATACACACAAAAAACATTCATTTTTTCTTTTAGAGAAGAATCTGTCACTGAAACTTATAATGAAATTGTTGTTCAGGATCTCATTATTGTAGTCTAACTAGGATGAAATACAGTCATCTGCTGCCTTTTCTCACTGATTTTCCAGTAAGGTAGCAAAGAGTGAGCTGTAAGAATGTGAATAGTTCCAAAGCAATGGCCTGTCATTATGGGCTGGCTGAACAGGAATTGTCCCACTCAGCTGTATGAATTCAAGATTGCATGTCCTGATTTCCTCAATATGGCCAGAAATCCAGAGACCAAAATTCTTAGGCAGTATTTGTGTCCTACACAGAACTGTTTAGTTTGTTTATTCTCCTAGCAATAAGCATAAACACTGTCTAATGCACATTCTCTTAAAAGAGTTTTGAGTGGGCAGGAAGACTGCTTGTGAATGTTCCTGGTTGCACAATCCTATTGATCAGGCTGGACTCCAGGGCCATGAGGAGAGCACACCTTTTCTGAGATGTATGATTTGTTGGTCTAGGCGCATGCTTCATGCTTTGCATGTGAGAATTCCTAGCTTCAAACTCCTGACATTTTCTTTGTCCACTGTGTGCAGCTGGGGAAAACTTCTGGGCTGCAGAGTTAAGTAACTGGCAAAAAATTATGGCTACAAAGAAAAAAAAATCTCTATCTGATTTCACCTCTGAAGCAGCTCACTGTGGAGTCAAAGAGACACCAGTGCTGCTGGGGGGGAGAACAGAGACAAAGAGAGACCTGGGTAGAAAAGGGACCAGAGACAATGATCCAACTAGCAGCTATGTGCCCTTGTGGGCAATGTGCCCTTGTGGCCAAGAAAGCCAATGGTATCCTGAGGTGCATTAGGAGGAGTGCTGCCAGCAGGTTGAGGGAGCTGATCCTACCACTCTACTCAGCCCTGGTGAGGCCTCATCTCGAGTACTGTGTCCAGTTCTGGTCTCCCCAGTACAAGAGAGACATGGAGCTACTGGAGAGAGTCCAGCGTAGGGCTGCAAAGATGATCAGAGGACTGGAGCACCTGCCTTATGAGGAATGGCTATGAGAGCTGGGTCTGTTTATCCTGGAGAAGAGAAGATTGCGGGGGGATCTTATCAATGTGTATAAGAACCTGAAGGGAGTGTCAAGGGAATGGGGACAAACTCTTTTCAGTTGTTCCACGTGACAGGACAAGAGGCAATGGGCAGAAATTGAACCACAGGAAGTTCCGCCTGAACGTGAGGGGGAATTTCTTCACTGTGAGAGTGACAGAGCACTGGACCAGGTTGCCCAGAGAGGTTGTGGAGTCTCCTTCTCTGGAGATCCTCAAGGCCCGCCTGGATGCAACCCTGTCTAACATGCTCTAGTTGACCCTGCTGAGGAGGCAGATTGGATTAGATCATCTCCAGAGGTCCCTTTGAACCTTACTGATTCTATATTTCTTCCTCATCATCCCTAAAGGGCATCCTGAACAAAGAATAGATTTGCTTGCAAGACTTTTCTTAAATTTGCTTCCCACAGCAGTTCTGAATTACCATATTTAGGAAGATCTCTTGTGCTAGTGTTTTTGAAAAACCTGGATTTAGAGGCTTTTCCTGATTTGACCTGTTCATTTAAAGAGTGAGAGGTTCTGGCTGATTCAGGATCTTGGAGGCTTGCTGGGGGCTTGCTGTGGTCAGGGACAGGATTGTGTCTTTTACTGAAAGTGAACTTTCTCAAGGCAATGCATGATTGGCAGAGATATCAGTGAATAAGMAGAGAAAGGAGGAACTATTAGAGTCTCTTAAAGACAAGGCCAGGAAACTCAGTGCAATAAGGAGAGGGAAGCCACTGAAATGATTCAAGGAAAGTATCTATTCACAAGTATGCCATGGAACTAGTCAGCAAGGAGATGATTATAAAATCTGATACATGGTTACAGTGAGCTGGATGATGCAGACATAGTGACATGGTGCTAAAAAACAGCTGAGCTTTGCCTACATTTGTGCTCATGTTGCTAGCAGGAGCATCAAATATAAGTTATAGACAAGTTTGGACTTGGAAGGGGTTTGCTTTTACTTGTATCAGCTTATTATGAAAATTTGGGGTATTCTGTTTAAATATATATATAAAATAAAAAAGGGAAATTATTTCTGAATCCTAGTAAACTCTCGAGTTCACTGATACTCTGCTTTGTAAATGGATGAGCTTGGCATAACGTTGTCAAAATTTCATCCTTAAAATGAGTTGAACTAAGCTATGTGAGTACTAGAAGAAAGCATAGCAATCAAAACTGAATGGCAAGATGACAGCCCACTAGCTTAAATGAGTGGGCAGTATGCAGTATAAAGCCTCAGCTGGGGCCTCCACCCATAGCCTTTGTCCATGGGCCAGGGGCTTCATTTCAGCTCAGTGCGTGGCCTTCAGTCCTCACCTGATCTATGTTGTAGGTGTGCTGTCTCCAGCTCCATCATAGCCATGCCTGTGCTTGGCTATGGACCTCACTGATGCAGACTCTGACCTATGCGCTGTCTTCTCAGCTTGATCTCTGACTTGCCTTGTTACAATGGACTACCTAGCAAGTCACTAGAGGATCTGGATTTTCTGACTTGTGCTTCTGGCTTGACCTCAGACCTGCCTCATTGCTATGAACTTGCAAGATGACCTGGACTCTCAGCTGAACCTGGTTACCAGCTCTGAGTCGGCCCTGATTGCCTTGCTTGGAGGTAGTGGGACAGGGCCTTGGCTGCACCCTGACAGCATGTAACATGGATAATGTTGCCACAGCCTCCAGGTAAAAAAGATCCAGTGTCACTACTGAAGTGGGATTGGGAACAACAAGAACTTGATACCTAGGCCTGTAGCTTCCAGGGATCCTCTCCCTCCATCTATCCATCCAAAAAGATGTGCTGCTTCTCCTACCTGCTGGCTTTGAGTGAGGCATGTTGTCTTTAATGTTCCCCTACCTGTTTTGATTTGTTTTATTGGCATTTTTGGTTACAAAGAGTAACTTCTAAAATGTTGGGGAAGTGTATTCGATGTCTGGCTGAGTTTGCAGGGAGCCTGACATAGAAGCACAAAGACAGTTGTATCTCTGTGGACTGTTAGCCAAAAATTCAAGTAATGATAATTTGAGAGATGAACTGATGTAACTTCTGGTTGAAGTATGAAATGAAAGAGAAAATAACTCATTTACCTCACTGAACCTGACAACATTTTAGCAGAAACTTCGATCTAAGAGAGTATCTGAATAACTTCCTATCTCAAGAGGTTAAAAATATGAGGGAGAGATATAGTTGGTGTGAACTGACCTGAAAAGCATTCAGTGGCACTTCAGAGTCTCAGAGAATAAAGAGTCAAACCCATGGTTACCGAGAGCATGACTGCATTTATTTTCAGCATCACTACTTCAGCATCTCAGTAGCCTTAGTTACTGAAGCCTTTATGCATGCAGCTAGCATAGTTTGATGTTTAGCTCTCAGAATTTCAGGTTCGAATCAAATCCTTAAGTGCCTAAAATCATATGCTGTCTAGACTGTGTGCTCTTTGAAAGGAACAGAAAAATCAGAGGCTTGACTGGAAGTACTCCGAAAACTTGAGCTAAGGGCATTCCTTCCCTTCAGCTAAAAAAAACCCAGTAATAATACTAAACTGAAAACACCAAAAAACCCCCAACACAACCAGATGTACATGCAACTCTTCTATATTTCCTTCAAGAATGACCTTATTTGCTTGTATCTGTGGACGTAAATTGCTGTGTCTCGTTAGTATATTTTGAAGTCCTTGCAGTCCTGATTGATGTGCCACTTAATGTATGTTTTCCTCTTAGGGAGGTTGGGCAGCCGATCCCAGATACTAATCTCTATACAGCCTGCTTTTGGTAGTCACCTTTTCATTCTAATAGCATGTTCATTGAGTCACTTTTTCATAAACCTTTTCCCATAAACCTCTGTCTCAAAAGAGATTATTCAAATAGCTTTTAAACAATTATGCTTTTGAAGGGCCTAATTGAAGAAAATAAACCTGTAGAGAATCTGACTGAATCAAAGATCTTTAGCATCCAAGATTATCTGTCTGTCACCCTGTGACCTATTTTCTTCACACTACTTTTTAATTTTTGTAGCAATTATAGTGTATATGGATAATACCTATTAGCATATTTATGGTCATTGCTTCATATTTATTGTCTGCACAACTCATTAATCTTCATCTAGTGTGTAAGGCTGACAGCTCAATCTATTTTGCAATCTCTGGGCAGCAGCCATATCCAAAAAGCTTTTGTTTCCCTGTAAATAAACTGTGTTCAGGACCAGAGGACAATGGTGCATCATGCGGTGATTGACACAAGCCATGGCTGCTAATCAAAAGTAGATTTTATTACCAGCTGAGTCAAGTGCGTTATGGGGCCATTGTTCTAGTGCTGTCAGGGCAAAAGCATACGTAGTCAGTCACCTTCTCAAGATGGGTTGATTGTTCTCCAAGATTAGACAGAGTTGCCTTATTATCCATCCCAGACAACACTGCATCTCACCCAAACAGACGCCTTTACAGAAACTGCCTGTACACTGAATTGATTTGAATTGCTAATGCATAATCTGTCCAGCACAGATGTGCAATGAATATTTGGATGTTGTTTTGCATGTCAGTTGAGAAGGCTGAATGATGAGGTGATGATCGTTCAGTGATGGGTACTGGACATTTGCCAACAACTGAGTTTGAGCACTTTCCCTGACAGTAATCAGATCAGCTTCCAAAACCTCTTTTCTTCAATTCACTGACAATTTATGTTAGAAGATAATACAATGCTCTCACAGTTAACACAATTGGCAGAAATTTGCATTTTTTTCATATAATTAAATTTTTCATTTCACCCAAGAAGAAATGCATACAAACCACATATAACTGAGATACACATTCCTAGGCATTTGCAGAGTAACTCCACTCTAATAAGAGGCCATCTAGATAAGTCAAAAACATTGAAAATCTTTTGTCACAATGCAGCTGGCACTAGCTTTATTAGTTATAAAGGTAGATGTTGATAAGGTAGATTTGCTCTGAAAAATTAGGAACATTGATATTAAGCTCTATTAGGATAGCCATCAAAAAAAAATAAGGTAATAAGCATTTAAAATATGACCATGTTCATGCTGAGAGAAAGATGGTAAACACAATATTCTGATTTAAAAAAATTTCAACCTCTGTCAGGATTGACTTAATATAAAATAGGAACAGAAATAAACCCCACAGGACTGATTTTGTGACGTCAGTGGACTGATGTGAGTTGATACAGTCATATCATATGATTAACACGAATATGAAAGAGGTTTTTATGAAGTCATAATCATAGACTTTTTCAAGGACTTACCCAATCAAGTTCTAAGTATTTCCAGGGATGAAGGTTCCACATCTTCTCTGGGCAGCTTGCTCCTGTATTTGACCATCCTCACGGTTAAAATTTTTTTCCTTACATCTAATCAGAATTTTCCACGTTGCAGCTTAATGTCCATTATTTCTTATCCTATCTCTGAGGAGATTCTGGCTCCCTCTTCTTTATAATCTCAGTGTTTCATTTCTAAAAAGCATAGGTCAAGCCCTAATTTCAGAACACAAGTAGCTTAAGAGCTACTGGTAGCTTAGAAAATCAGGGGCTCTTGGAGGATACTTCTGTTACCTTAAAAATTTTACCTTCTAACTCTTCTAACTAATCCTAACTAGCTAGTGCATCTCTAAACATATCGTGAAACACTTTCCCTCAGAAATAAAATAATAATGTTTGTCAAGTACTTCTAGACTTCTTTCTAGAATACATATTCATTAATGCAGATTTGCTGCCTGCTGTCTTAAGCCTAAGCTATGCAGTCATGAGTGCCTAACAGAAAGACCAATCACTTCCTTTAACTTGTTGGCCTTCCTACTAATAAAATTTACTATATCCAGGAAGAAAGTAGGGAGTGATTGTGCTGGGAGCTTTACAGTCCAAGTCAGAAAGGAGCTTTTCAGTTAAGTTTGATTTTTCTGCATGCCAGCCTTGTTCAGGGTTAAGCTAGGAGCTCTCATTGGGATTTTTGTTATTATTTTCATATGTCAGAAGCAAAATATTATTCTTTCATTATAGATAAAGAAAATCACAAAGTGTCATCAGTCATTTTTGGGGGGAAGAAAATTCCAATTTTAAATGTTTTAATTTTCTGACTTATTAAAAGGACACTTATGACCACATATAACATTGTATACTCACTATACACACTGAAATCGAATATGTTCTACAGCTTGAAATCCATAAACAAAGCATTTGAAAGGTTTGAGAAAGTTCTAAGTTTAGACTTCTGCGTAGAGTTAGATGGCAAAATCTTACCAGATGTCCACCTGACACATCTGAATTCCAAATTGTGCTCCTCAGGGTTCCCCTTGGCTTCTGACTCTTCTGTTTTTGACCTTAGTAGTGTTTCTGAGTGTTTCTTGTGGAAAAGTAGCTTATGCCTTTTTCCATTTTACTGTGCTTATCTGCTTAAGATGCCCACTCCTGTATTCAAACATATCAGGCGAGGTCTTGCTCAAAAGTTGCTGTAAAACAGGCAGCAATCCTGCCTGAGATGCGATAGCTTAGGGCTCAGAGGATTCACACAGATCAGGACTCACTCTTTGAGACTGCTGCCAGGTTTTGGTCACCATAGGAACAGGGACTAAAAGCACTGGTCAGCTAGGGAGTCATGTTCCCATTTGTTCTGTCTCCAAGGAAGTTTCACTATTTCATTGGACTTCTTGCCCAGCATCCCCGCTGATCCTTTCATTTCCCGTGCTGAGCTATCATATGCTTTTGAGACACTGAAATGAAAGCCTGGACATCATGCTGAAGACTGTTAGTTTCTGCTGCAGGGAGAGTGGTGCTTGAAACTTGACAGGAAATAGTCAATGATTAATCTTTTTAGTGATGTAATACTTTAGCCCAAGTATGTATAGCATATGTAGCACAAGCATTGTTCCTGCACTGAAAGATCTTTTCCTTAGGGCTAAAAGTCTGATCTCCCAAGGCATGAAAATAGAAGTAAGGATAATGAAGAATTTTCAGGAACTGGTAGGTATTTGAATCGAAGATGTTTTTGTCCATTATTCTGTACCTTAATCTGAAAGATAACGTAGATAAAAGGTAAAATTATGTTATCTGTTGAGTAAAAGTTCCACTTGGTATTAAGGTTACAGCCTTCCCCTGTATACAGTTATCATAACAAAACTTCGGAAAAAATTATGATAATACTTCCTTCTGGAACATAGCGAGCAGATTCATGAAGGCAACAGATCAGGTATGTAGGCCACTGATTCATTATAGCTCTCCTTAAAGACATTATAAGGACTTTTCTTTTCTGGAAGAAATGTGGTGAAAATTAAAAAAAAAAAAAAGTGAATAAGTTAATGGTCAAAGTGCTATTTTTAATAATGCTGAGCACCCACTGCTATTCAATTGTAGTCACAATCATTGGCTTAAAAGGCCCATTTCTAGATAAACCATCTATAAAGATTAAATAACCATTTATAAGAGTAGGGTCCTTTTTCAGTTCAAAAGTGCCACATGTATAAGCCAGTGGTACAGCATGTGCTTCAGGGTTAGTGCTGAGCAGTTCAGAACACCTCAGCTCCCTAAGGAGCCCCCTTATCCATGGAATCTACTCTATCCATGCAGATACTGCTAGAGCAGGCCAGCTGGATCCTGCTCCATGTAAAAGTAGGTGGCAGAAATAAATGCTGTGATCCCTTCGATCTATAGCCCAAGACAAAGATTGCAAATTCACTGGTGGTCTCAGATATGTGGGATATCAGCTCTCATTCTTGTCTTCCATTCTGCAGCTTCTGTGTCCAAGGACTGCACTCTAATCATGTGTTTGAGGTCAGCATTGCAGGGTCCAGGAGGCTGAAAAGCCACCCTGTTTCCAGAAGTGATGTAGGCAAATCTTATCAGAAGACTGAGAGCTGAGTACAGAGAGCTTAAGAAAATACGGACCTCTCTTCCTTGTCTGTACTATTATTTCCTATCTCCTAGCAGGATTCTGAGGTCATATGTATTATGCTACTCAGGCATTACAATAATAGGAACTGTATAAGCATTTAAAATAGATAAAGCTGTTTCAAATACTAACATAAGTATCTATGAAAGCATAAGTGCTAGAACTGCTTTTACAGTCAATTTGAAAAGTTATGAATGACAAAAGAGTCTGTTACATGAGCAAGGGGTCTGTAAACCAAATGGCCTGATTAACTTCTCAGCTCCAGATGGAAGGTATGTGGATAGGTTTCAGGCCATGCTTATCCTGTGGCTTATCTGCAGCCAGCAAAGGCAACAGAAATGCTCATTTCCTACAGTATTGAGAGCAGCACATCTGCCCATAAAGACTGGACATCAATAGATAACATGAAGCAATACTGCCTTGGGCAATTAGGTGACTTTCCACATCACAGGAGTGCCTGCAAACTTCTGAACATTGCCCATCTGTAACAATATAATGCTAATGGTACAAAAAGGTTCATCAGACAAGTCTAAATCCTTGTGGCTAATTCTTAAATGGGAAAGAAAATGCTTTGCTATTTATAATGCTGAGGCTTCTGGGCAAGACACAGTGGAAGACTTAAATTAAATGTCAAATCATGAGGTACTAACAATAAATAATGGAGAGATTTCTCTTGCCTTCAGTGGCTGCAGATAAGCCACTGGACAAGCTATTTACTACAGATAGGTTGTGCAGTCCAGAAGGATCGTTCTAACCACGTCTGTGTGTTTTGTTACTCAGATTAGAATGCAAATTGGAGTGAGTCTGCCCATACCTCACGGCCTGAGTCCTGTCTGAACTGTAAAGTAGCTGGAGCTTCAGGAGCCATCCTCTCTCACCTCTACTGCTTATGCAACACAGACCCCTCGAGAGCGCTAGCCTTCCCTACTTGCCTGCACCATGTGCAAGCTGTGATGGTGACAGCATGCTCTACAGGTGGCTGTGCTCATTGTAAGATGTCTATAATTGTAGAAGGTATGCTGATCCCTGATCCAGCAAGGCATTATCAGACAGAAAGGGGATATGGGGGTGACTTTGAGACAGTGATGTGGTCCCTCCATGGTGCCCATAGTGTCTTCCTGCAGGAACCAACTGCTATTCTGTCCCTTGAGGGACATGGATACATAACATTTTGCTAACTTTCTATAGTGTCATAGCACTGAGGATGCCTGACCCCTGAGATATGTAGCCATAGACAGAAAGTGCTCAGGGACTTCAGTCAGGCCCTGAACTTCCTGTCTGGCAGAACCTGAGAGTTTTCTTCAGCTTGTTGACTGCAACATTCGCTAAGCTAATGCCAACATAGTTTACAGTATCCTTACATGTGCAATTTTCTGTCATCTATTTTTGGTGAAGCCTTGAGGGAACTCTTTGAGCAGATATGGAGAGAGCATGACTGTCATTTCTCTGTGTGCTGCAGTTCGGCAAAAAGCACCATTATGCACAAGGGCCTATAAATCTGGGGTTTATAGAGCTATGAATTACTTTATGCGGTTCCTTGAATGCTTCTCCTTCCATTGTTGAAGCATGAAGTAAAAGCATGACCTGGACATGCTTTTAGAAGGCTGATGGAGCTACTGAGAGGAGTGAATTCCATTGGAAAGAGCAGAATGGATGCATAATACTTGCTGGCTCTTCTTGGGTGCAGAGAGATAGGACTTGAAATCTTATTTGTTCAGCAAGATTTTGACACTTTTCAGCTCCTGCCATGATTATGTCATAACTCACGTGAAAGTGAGTTTCATCAGCTTAATTGAGATATTCTCTGAAAGTCTATGTATAACTTCCTGGCTGCAGGCCTAGCTCAGTCCACGTCTCCTCCTCTTTTCCTTTGCATGGGTTGGAATCCCCTTTGCTATTAGCAAAGGGAATTTAGTACTTGAAGGAGGCACATAACACTGCAAAGAGGAAAAAAATCTTTATTTTTCCTATCCCTGTCTGCAAAGAGCATCACCAAGCACAGTCTAATGGGTAATTTGAATTTTGGGGTGGGGGAGAGGACCAGGAGTTTCAGATCTGAATTTATTTACTTTGCTCAGCTCATAAAGGCCTGTGGTGAGTGTGGCTCAGCCTGTCATTTTGAGAGCACCTTAGGAATTAATTGCTTGGCCTTTTGTGCGTTAACAATTAACAGCACAGTTCTGTGGTGAACTCTGAGCCTGGAGTCACCATGGTGGAGGAAACATGTAGAGTCACTTAAGCAAAGGAAACGCTTGTCCTGAAATCCACTGTGGGAGTCTATTGACATAATAAGTAGATCCTGCCTGAGTTTCGATCATCTGTTTAATGCTTTTAAAGTTTTTTATCTCCTGAAACTACAGCCTTTTTTATTTGTTCTAATCAACTTTCTATTGTCATTGTAAATGATCTCACTCTTTGCTTGTGTGAGAGAATCTGATATAAAAGGAGTTTAAAGAAGGAGAGTGAAAACTGGAAGAAATCCTGCAGGCAAGAGAGAGAAAGGAGATTTGAATTAAGTTGTAGAAGGAGCTGATCTTCCTGCCTGTTTATCATCTGCTTATTATCTAGAGGAGTTTCGATCCAAGCAACTGTGACTGTGTGCTGGTATCTAAGCACCAGCGATTTTTTTTTTTTTCCACATCCTTATCATGGTCATTGAAGGATGTGTCACAGGTCCCAGTGTGTTGTAGATATGATCATTTTTTACTCTTCTGTATGGCTTTCACTTGCTCCTGAGGGAATATCAGCTCAGTGCCATGTACAATTGCATGAAGCATTAATCATAAGAGACAGCAACTTCCTGCTCCTTTCTTTTTGCATGTTGTAGTCATGCAGGCCATTCAAGGATGAAATTCTCTGAGATGAGGAGAACAGGAGAACAGCTTCCAGAATATTTTATAACAATAAGGTGCATATTGCACAGTGATAATAAAGAGAGGAGATAGAGAGTGAAACCTGGTAAAAACAAAGAGTAAGCATATCAGGAGGAGAGAGGGAGGGGAGAGAGAGAAAGACAGCATGTGCGTGTGCAAACACAGTGCAAATATAACCACTGCTTATCACAGTGTGACTTTGGACTTGAGGTGTGGCAGCTTGCAACACAATACAACTTTTTTTTAATCTGTTTAATCTATTTTTTCTCTCTTCTGGACCATCAGTCACAAAACACTTTCTACAATGTTGCTTGCACGTAAAAATTATTTCTTGGTTGGCAGCCCAAAGTGATGTTATATCAGATTCTAGACTAAGGCATGAAGACTATTATTGTTTCCAGTTGAGATCATAAGAAGACCTTATATCAATTATTTTCTTAAACTAGAAGGTATTTTATCCACTTAGAAGTTAAGTGAAGAGACTATGCCTCCCTCCAGTTCATTAAAATAAGTTAAATGTAGGTGATGTAAATCATCTGTTTATTGCTGTTACTCCAAGTTTGTTCATTAAGAGATGAATTTAGTTAGGGACTCTTTTATGTCTGACTGAGAAGAATGCTGTTTTGGAGACTGGTTCAAAGAGGAAGCTATCTACTTTGTAGAAAACCACATTCCTTGTAGAAAATCCTGTTTCCCCCAATCTCCCGTGGAAGTTCTGATTTCTCCTGAATCTCAGTTTGAAGAAGATCCCAGCATGGATGTTTTATTTCAGGCTATTCCATATCTTTCCATTTTTTATATTAGTCAGCTGTTTTGATACTTTTTTTTGTCTACTCTGCATTCAATAGATTTGTGGTCTTCTTCAAAATTTGCTACTCTTGTTTGTATAGTGGTCTCAGGATTCATTTGTCTTATCTTTTTATGAGAATTAGCAGAACAATGAATCACTTGTTGGTAACTATGCAATGCAAAACAGCATCCTTTGCTGAACCAAAGAATTTTGCTTTAAGTTGCTTTTGGGGACAATAGTTGGAGACAAGTATTTGATCAAGGGCTCTTATACAAATGTAGGTACTGGCTTATTGTGCACCTAAAAGAAGAGAAAGTTAATGCTTAATCATTCCTATCAGATTCACATGTGTTATTTAGTCCTTCTGCATTGCTGTCAATTGATCTTTTAGGGATTTGCCTCTGGAATTCTTTTCGTTTTGCCTAATTTTAGTTAAACTGGTATATAATCAAAATCTGTTTCCCCTGTCAAATATGAGAGTTTGTTTAAGCTGCCAAGTTAGTTTAATATGTTAGCTTAATGGCAGATACCCTTGTTCACTGCAGAGATTATTTTAAATTTAATTCTAACTAGTATCTGTTTCAGTCTCTGGAAGTGTCATTCTTACTAAGAACCCCATAGTCTCCAAGTTCTAGGAACCAACTTCATTGGTAAGACTATGTAGGCTAAAAGTATACTTTTTATGCATTTTATTCACTGTGGGGAACAGCTTGGACTGGTCCTCACTAATTTTAAAAAGTCATATCTYCACAGTGTGTTTGTGTATGTACAAAGTGTTTTGCGACCTGAATGTCCCAGATTATTTATGGAATTTACCAGCAACATAAGCATTTCACGTGGGGAATTTTACCCAGTCACTTATCATGAATTTTCATATAGCTTTAGTGATCAAAAATCCCTAGTTTATGTGATGATATTTTGCAATACTATTTGATTTATTCAATGCAAGGCACAGATTGGTAGCTTAATTTATGAGTGCCAATTTCTTGTCTTGATTTCATGATGAGGTGTTAGAATACTTTCATCTAGAAAATGGGATGCTGCATGAATAGGTGACAGAGTACCCTTTCCTTTAAATATTAATAATAAAACAGATATAATTTTAATAACAATTTAATAACTTAAATTTAATATTTTTAACAGAAAATATTTCAATAAAACATACACTAGCACTAAATGAATTAAACATCTTGGCAGAATTCTTTCTGTACAGTGCTGTGTATCATAGTGCATGGATTTTCCTAAGAGAGAAACTTTTTCATGAAGTTTCCCTATTTTCCCATCCTTTTAGCGTAGCATGTCTTCTTTGGGGTCTTCTTGGTCCATCTTTCAATAGTCTGGGATACTCTGGGGCTGTAGAGGTTCCACCTAAGGACAGAAGAGGCACCAAATGTTTGGATCAGCATTGCCTTAGCAGCAGTGCCTGAAAACAGATACTTACGTCTAGTATTACTTGTGTATTCTGTAATATACTTTTCAGCACCTAAAAACCAGCTATTGAGGGGCTTTCTAAGTAGTGTTGTATTTGGATCATCACTTTTAAAAGCAATCTATTTGCTTACTCCTTATTTGAATCTATTTTTGGCTTTTGCTACAACACTAAGGCAAAGAGTTCCCACAATGGAGTTCTGCTATAGGGAAAATAACTTGATGTTTTTGTTTTTACCCTGTAGTCTAATGCTAATATTAAAACAGCATCATCATGCAGAGCAGAAAACAACACAATCAACAAAATGGGAAAAAATGTTTTGCATTTCTCTATCTAGTATTTCATTTTTTGCTGCTAGATATTTGCACAAGCACAAGTTTTAACACATAAATATGACACAGAAGTATAGTCCCTGGGTTTGCTGCACCTAAAGCCAAGGAGCAGGTTGAAGCCTCAGAAGCAATAGCAAATACTTTTCATTCATACAGTGACATTCAGTGGATCCCCCCAGTGGCTTTCTTTGCATTTTGTTCCTCTCCTTTAAGCAGCAATAAACAGACCAGTCAGACCACAATTTCAGACCACTGGAACTTCTTAGTGTCAAAAYGTAGTCCTCATGGACTGAATAAAATTAACTGATTGTTCAACAGCTGTGAACAGTGCATAAGGAAAATGACAAGAAAGAAACTACTTAAAAAAAATTGCTAAACAAAATAGAGAGAATCATAGAATCACAGAAAAGTCTTAGTTGGAAGTGACCTCTGAAAATTATCTCATCTAACCTTCTGTTGAAATCAGGACATCATATTAGGTTATCCAGAGCCCGATTAAGTCAAGTCTTGAATATTTACAGTAGGGAGGTTCCACCACTTCTCTGATCAACCTATTCCAGTATTTATGTGTTCTGACAATGAGGATTTTTTTTTCCTTTGTCCAGATAGAAGTTTGTGTCCATTGCCTCTTGTTTTCTTGCCGTGAAGATACCATCTATATACCTATCTTATCTATATCTACATCTACATCTATATCTGTATCTTTATCTGTATGTATATCTACTATACTTCCGTTTTAAGTATTGGAAGACTGTGACTGGATTTGCCCTCAGCTTTCTCTTTTCTAGGCTGAACAAACCCAGTTCCTTCAGTCTTTCTTCATATGTTGAATTCTTTAACCCTCTCTAATCATATTTGTAGGCCTTTGCTAGACCCTCTCTAAATTTGTAATGTTCCTCTTGAACTGGGGGGATCAAAACGGGATGCAGTATTCCAGGTGCAGCCTAACATTTTAGTAGCACTAACTACAGTGGCATAATTACATCCCTTGATTTGCTGGCTATAATCTTGCTGATGCAGCTCAGGACATGGTTTGCTTTCATTGTTGTCTTGTGTTTGGCACTGTCCAGCAGCACCTCCAGGTCTTTTTCAGCAGAGCTATACTCCAGTGAATCACCCCAGCCTGTACTGTTGCTTGAGATTATTCTGTCCCAAGTATGGGACTTTACATCTATCTTTGCTAAACCACATACAATTCCTGTTGGCTCAATTTTCCAGCCTGTGGAGGTGTCTGTATATGGTGGCTTTTCTCTCCAGCATATATATCTCTCCGAGTTTGGTGTCATCTGAAAACYTGATGAGCATACTTTTTCAATTCCATCACCCAGATAATTTCTAAAGATATTGACTAGCACTGGACCCAGTATTGACATCTGAGGAACTCCTCTTATGACCAGCTGCCAGTGTGACTTTGATACATTAATCATCATCCTTTGAGCTCAGTAGTTTAGCCAGTTTTCCACACATCCGACCAGTCCATGTCTTACCAGCTTGTCACCAAGGATGTTGTGGGAGATCATATCAAAAGTCTTGCTAAAATTAAGGTAGATGAGATCCATGGCTCTCTCCTCATCCACCGAGTATGCTAAGACATCTGACTTAGCATAAAAGGCAATTGGGTTAGTCAAGCACATTTTACCCTCAGTAAATCACTAATGGCTTTTCTTAAGGACCATCTTGTCCTTCCTTAGCCCAGAAATAGCTGCCATGAGGATCTGTTCTATAAACTTCTCAGGGACAAAAGTGAGTCTGATTGGTCTGCAATTTCTCATATTTTTTGTCCTTTTATAGATGTGTGTAATGTTTATCCTTGACAGTCATCTGAGACTACCCCGATCTCTGTGACCTTTCAGAGATGACTGAGAGTGACTTTGCAGTGATGTCAGCCAATTCTCTCAGCACCCTTGGATGCATCCTTCAGGTTCTATAGACTTGTTTATGTCCAATTTGCTATTCTTGACATCTCCTGTGAATTAGAGCTCCAGCTGAGCTTTCGCCTTCCTAGCTCCATCTCTGCATGTCTGAACAATATTTCTATGTTCCTCTTTGGGAGTTTGTCACCCTTTCTGTCTCTTATATACTTAGTTTTTACATTTCAACTCTCTCAGTGGCTCACTGTTTTAACAGACTGGTTTCTCTTTATGCTTGCTCCTTTTCCTACTTAGGGGATTGGACTGCTCTTGTGCTTAAGACATGGTTGTCTCTGAAAATACCCCAGCACTCCTGATCTCTTTCTACCCTTCAAAGCAGACTCCAAGAGGATCCCTCCTAACAGTTCCCTAAGCAAGTTGACATCTGCTCTTCTGAAGTCCAGGGTCTTTATTCTGCTGCTTGCCTTCATTACACCCCTTGGGAGTTTATAGTCACTGCAATCAAGGCAAAGGAAACAGACAAAATGAGCTTGTTAATTTTGGAATCATTAAATCAGAGAATTATAGAATAAATTAGGTTGGAAGGGACTTCAGGAGGCTATCTAGTCCAGCCTCCTGCTCAGAGATCGGCCTCTGTTACTCAGGACTTATCCAGTCGGGTCTTGAAAACCTTCAAAGGTGGAGACTGCACTACCTGTCTGAGAAACCTGTTCCTTTGTTTGTCTGTCCTCATGGCAAGCAAGTTTTAATTTACATTCAGTAGGAACCTCCCTTGTTTCAATTTATGCCCATTGTCATCCTCCCATCATGCACCATGGTGAAGAGCCTGGCTCATTCTTCTCAATAACCCCTCATAAGTTCTGAAAGGCTACTATTGAAAAAAAACAGTTACCCCAGCCTTTCCTCACAGGACACATGTTACAACCCCTTGACCATCTTGGTGGTCCTCCTATGAATTTGGTACAGTTTACTGATGTCTTTCTTGTGCTGGGGCCCCCAAAATGGGCATGCCATTCTAGATGTGGTCTCATGAGTGCTGGGTAAATGGAGATAATCACTCCCTGTGACATTCTGTTAATACAGCCCAGGATCCTGCTGGCCTTCTTTGTTTGTATTATCATAGTGCTGGCTCTTGTTCAGCTTGCAACTACCAAGAATCTCAGGCCCTTTTCAACTGAGCTGCTTTCCAGCCAGTCAGTCTCCAGCCTGTATCATTGTGAGAGGTTCTTCCTTCCCAGTGCAGGGCTTTGCATTCGTTCTTACTGAATTTCAGTCCACTGAACAGGAACTGTCTGAGGCCTTGAAACATGAGGCTTGTACTCATGGCTTGCCTGGAGACTGCAGCGGTGAGTGAGTGTGTATTGTGTGTGTATGGCACACATAAGGAGGCCAGTGTTTCTGCTGGAAGACAAATGAAAAAAAAATGAAAGAAAAAGTGTGAATGATGGCAGCAAACATATACAAATGACACGGAGTGGATCCTAACATGCGGAAGAAGAAACTATCAACATGAACATCACATTCCTTCCAGTGAAGGACTCCAGATGATTTTTACTTTCATTTTCTCAAGATATATTTATCCTCTCTTTCAGTTTATACAGATTGGGGTAATGAAAATATCATAACATTAATTGTTTGTTTTGTTTGTTCATAAGGTCAGTCTTGTTGGTCCTCCTGTATGACTAACACTACAAAAATACGGAATCAGCTCACTAAATCTCTTACATAAAATAGCTGGCATTGAAGAACTGCACTTCCATAAATCAATAGAAAATGATCTGTAATTTATTTCTTTTTGGGTCAAATGTTCAGCTTTCATCATAAATGCAGATAAAGGTAACTGTAATTAAAATGTATATTCTACTATCTATAGACTATGAATAATATACTATATATATTTCCACTGTGTTAATATTCATATTCATGCTATTGGATGTATTCCTTTCATAACACTATATTTTGTCAGTACTCTATAGTCATTGTTTCATTAAAAATACCCCTATGATATTAACTGTACAATAAATTATGATTCAAAACAAAATAACAGCCATTTTATCCCTGAGAGAGAATAATAAAGCTATAATAAAAAGGAATAAAGTTTAGCAATATGATAATGAGGCATGAGGTTTTTATAGACTTTATGTAAATGTTACAATCTATAAATTTTTTATATTGTGTAAAATTGTATAAAATAGTTATAAAGAGGGTGGAAAGAGGAAGAAAAGCAACACTAAGCAGTTGGTGAAATCTTGAAATTTGTTTTATTCCAATTTCTTTTTATAATCTGAAAAAAGTGTGTATAAAATAATTTGTTTGTAGCCTTATCTAAATTAATAATAAGTTAATAATTAATAGTAAATTTTATTTACTATACATAATAAAGGTAAATTGTATGAAGAAATCTGTGGGTTTCCACTTTCCCGTACACAATATTATTAAGTGAAGAAATGTGAAGCCTAATCACCTCTCTTACCTTCCTTTGTCACACCTASTATTCCTATACCTATACAACTCTCTTTCCTTCTTTGGTCTTTTTTTATAAATTTGGGCTCTAACTGAAGATGGAAATATGTGTAAGTATGGGAAGGAGAGGATAAGATACAAATTCCTCCCTGCAATCACTTTCTTCCTATTACATCTTTACTCGTACCAATCTGCTGTAGCGTGAATTTAAATCCTTCATTTTCTTGTAGTCTAATAATTACTTAATACTTCCTCTGATGGCAGATTGCACTAGGCATTTGCAATTCAACTTAAATAAAACTCTTTAAAACTTATTTAAGTAAAGGAGAAAGGGAGAAATGTAAACAAATTAGAGTGTACATTTCTAAAATGGATCCCATACAAGTACAAGTAATTATTGCTCTAAAAAAGTGCCATCCTGGAAACAAACTCCTAGTCACCTTTGTTTTCCCACATTGTGTCAGCCTGGAAATAGCAAAACAAAATGTATTTGATATCCGCTACAGTGTTGGGGCACTTATTGTCAGCTCATGATGGAGCTGTTTCTATTTAATTGGCAGGTGGTTTATCACTGAGAAAAAACAACATGCAGTCTACTGGCATGATCAAGATTCTTGTAGGATTTCCAGAAGGGAGGAGAGCAAGTAGAGAGGGAAAAAAACTATACGTGCATAAAATAGTAGTAGTGAAAGGAAAGCATAGGACCAGATGAAGAACATTTCTATATGAGATACTGCTTAATCTGAAAACATTTAAAGACAATTGCAGCATTAATCAGAAACATTACAACTCAGAGTCACTATGCAGTGTTAGAACATAGTTCTCTCTTTTCATGCACAGCAGTAGTACTCAATGRTTTAAGACAGAAAATGAAGATAAATACTGGACATAGCAAAAATTCCTGAGGCAGTTTATACAGCTGTAATGTTATTCTTCAATCTGGAAACCATCCAGGGCATGGGGATTACTGAATATAAACTACGAACAATCAAAGAGGAGCTGACTTGCACCTCCCCTGTCCAGAAGCAACCTAGGGCAGATAAACTAAAAGAAAAGAAAAAATATTCACATCTCCTGCCTTATCCACTAACAAGGAGGTGGCTCTGGCGGATGCAGCACAGAGCTTTCTTCTAGCAGGAGAAAATGAGACAGGAGAGCAATGTGGGAAGCCATTGTAACTATTCTGCAATTATGAGTAGAGGCCTGATTGCTCACTTTCTCTTCTAAGGTAAGAATTAAGAAGCTTGAAATGAATCAAGTAGGAGCTATGTCCAAAACAGTCTGTAGGAGGTGTCTTCTGGCAATGGGGAATTAAACTGTAGAACTTCTTGCAGTTAGATGTTATGAATGGAAACATTTCCATGAGTTTTATAGGGAAAATGGAAAAACTCATGGAAGAGAAATTTGAATAACACAGAGAAATTTGAATAACACAGAGAAAAAACATCCAACTCCAGAAGTCCCTGAGCTAACTCCAGAGAAAGCAAGAGTGAGACTGTTCCACAAGGGCAGCTGAGCTGGGAACCAAGGGCTATGCCAGCACACTGGGGCAGTGATCTCACTAACCAGGGTACAACTCTGCAGGACCCAAGCAGGGCAGCTTGATACAGTGACAGGGTCTGTCAGCAGTCCAGCAATCATTAGGCAAGTGTGAGGTGGCAAGATCAGTCTAAAGTTTGAAGTCAGTAAGCTAAGAACAGCAGAGGACAGATTAAGTACAGATGTACATAACATTTAGTTCAAAAAAAGAGGTAAGAGCCTGGGCCTGAGCTTAAATGGAGCTCCTGGGCCAATGGGCAGAGGGTAAGCAGGTAGAAGATTTAGGTGAAGCTGGTCAGAGCTATTAAGGCCTATTGGTGCACCCAGGCCCTGACAGCAATCCCTGCTTTCATCAAGATCTTCTCATCCTTCAAAAAGGTCTAGGTAACTGCTGTGGGAAAAAAAAAAAAAAAAAAAAAAGGTTTTATTTAGAGTGTATGCTTTGCTTTCTAGGAGTGCCCCTCAGATCCACAGCTCTGGCAATTGATAGGGTAGTGAAGCTTTCCACAAATAAGTTTGAAGTCCAAATTTATTTTGCTGTGGTTGCTACTGCATCTTGATGGCTGGCAGTGGTCTAGATAGTAAGTCTTCCAGAGGGAGACATGAAAAACTGGATCTTCGTGGATTATGGGACTTTCTCACAATAAGTAACTGGATTGACTTGACCAACAACRGTGAAAGGCAAAGGTGAATAACAGTGGACTGGCAGTGGTTGGGCTGCCTGGATATGCTCACTGAAAGAACAAATCAAGTCACTAGTTAAGAAGGCTGTGGTTTTGGCCTTCTCCAGCTGGATTATGAAGACGGTATGAACCTGTTGGATTGTATGAGCAGGTCACTGCCAGTATCCTGACTACCAAACTCACTTGGGGTCTTCATCCACACCCTCTGCCCATAGACCCAGAAGCTCCATTTAAATTCAGGTCTGGGCCTTCAGTTCCTGCTTGAGGTATGCTGTAGGCATACCTGTTCCTAATCCTGTTCTTAAGTTCTTGTTTGAATTTCCTGTTTTAGACCTGAAATGTTATCTTGCTTTTGTCTGATGGTCCCTGGACTATACATAGGAGCTTCTACTCTCACCATCCCTTCTCTACTTGCCCACTTCAGTTGCTGTGGGACTGCACCCTCTCAGTGAAGTCATTACCTGGGCTGTGTTGTTGTCACCCTCAGCTTCTGGCTTGCCTTTCCTTTGGAGCATTCCCACCCTTGCTGCTCTCTGCCAGTTAGCTCAAGTCTACTCAGGTCCTGTGCTGAGCACCACGGGAACATGCCTCTCAAGCTAAAACAGGGCTTGCCCCCACAAGCTTCTCTGCAGTGAGATGCCATAAGACCTGGCCCCATGGCCTCCCTACACCTCCTATTTGATTTCCAAACCCTGCAGGAAGCAGTGATCAACAAGCAGAAGCACATCACAGCCCTTTGGGCTTTTCTAATATGCTCTGCATCCAGAGCGACCCCCCAGTTCCCCAAAGGATGTGCCCTTTGGGAGCATCTTGGCTTTCTCATACCCCAAATCAGAAGCCCTCAAGAAACATCTCAAGGACAATCAGGTATGTGGGTTCATCTGTCCCTCCACCTCCTTTGCCAGTGCCGTATTTTTTTGTCCAAAAGGATGGGATTATCTTCATAGAAGGAGTCTGACAACTTATGATGGCTTCATTCTACTTGGGTTCCATATGCCAGTAGCTGGGGTCCACCAGGTACCCCAGAAACTTTACACTGTTTTGTTGAAAGGAGCACATTTCTGGGGTTTGACCTGGAGTCAGTGCTGTTGCAAGTGACCCAGGATTTCTCTGCATAGTCTATGTGTGCCTGTTGAGTGCTGGATATCAAAAGTGTCAGGAATGCCACTGTATAGTTATCAAGCAGGACCATAGGACATCGTTTACAAAATGCTGAATGGTGGTCAGAGCACAACAGAGACCAAATGGCATCACAAGATATTCGTAGTGTCTGTATCTGGTTCAGAAGGCACTTTTCCACTCATTCCCTTCTAGTATGTAGAGACTGCAAAGGTTCTTAGAATTAGCCAACTTATTTTGATAATTGCTAATTTGCTAATTGATAATTTTAACAGGGTTTTCCAGTATTGTGCTTCCTATAACAGCACTCACTTGAAAAGGTTCTCACTTTCTGTGGACATATGAAGCACAAATAGCTTCTGAGAAACTGAAACAGGCATTCACCCCCACTTGCATCACAGTACTGCCCAGATGCTGGCCAGAGTTTCAATGTGGAAGTAGATGCTTCTGACTTAGCCATAGGTCCATCCTCTCCTATAATGTATTATGAAGCCAGAGCTCCACCCTATGCTTTCATCTCTTGGTAGCTCATTCTCACTGATAGGAATTAACAACATCTGGAACAAGGAGCTCCTGAAAATTAAAGCTGCCTGAGGAGTGCTCTTGAGGTAGCAGGAGAATGAACAGTGGTGCTGATGCACAACCAAAACCTGGAATACTACTGAGAAATGAAGTGCCTCTCTCCTCACCTTGCCTGCCAGGATTTCTTTCTTTCACGCTTCGCTAACTTTTCATCCTTTCCTAACTTTCGTTTCCAATTCCAAAGTCATTCAGCCCCACCAGCCACCTCCTGGGTACCTGCAGTTAGTGACAGTCAAAGCGGGGGGGGGGGGGGCATTGTTGGGGCAAGTGACAATACATTGACCTTTTTTTTTTTTTTACCACAGTAAAAGCCATCCTCTTCTCTCCATCTGTGTTCTCATTCTTGGGATGAGGGGTGAGATTGGATGCCATCTAATTTCATTGGCTTCTCCTCTGGGGAGCAAGGGAAGTAGAGCAAAACATAGCAGTGCTCCTCCCAGGGTCCAGATATGCTCTCTTTGGCACAGTCAAGTGCCTTTCCAGAGTGATAGGTAGGTCCAGCAGGCTGCCCCAGACACTGGACCAGTATCAGTCATCTCATCTTAGAAGACCTCAGGCAGCTCTCATCTGTAGTGGGCAGTGAGGGCTTGTTCTCCCGACAGTTTCCACTGCCAACTTTATGAGCTGAATTGCATAGCCAGTGGCTGACAACTTCCCCTCCTGGAACTCCAGCAAGACAGTCCTGGCCACTGCACAATTGCAGTATCCCCCAAAATACTCCAAAATATGGAATAAATCATCAGTTTTGGAGTGCAGGGTCATTGTCCTTCACACAGCGCTTGGGCTTCATCCAATTTAGGGACAACTTGGAGAGCTAGGAGATTATTACTGCTGAGCATTTAATATCCTGTACTGGCTCCTGAATAGGCTGCAAAGATTAGCCACATCTAACTCATAAATCCCATACCATTGCCCAGTCCCCACTTAATGCTCCAGGAAGCTGGAGATGAGATGTTCCTGAAAAAGCCTGAAGGGTTGTGTCTTGCCTCTACATGCTGACCGTTAGTTTCTTGCATCATTTTGAGGTTAACCTGGAGCAGAGTGGGAGCCTCAGGGGCAAGATCCTGACCACCACCCATGATGGCCAGCTCAGGGTTTGAGAAGGACTGAGCTAACTGCTACAGAGAMGAGTAAGTGTGGCTGCTTCACAACAAAAGACAGGTCAAAAGCTGAGGGTGACCACAGCATACAGGGACAGCGACCCCACTGACCAGGGCACAATTCCACAGTAGGCAATAAGACAGCTTGGAGATGATAACAGGTTGACAGTCCAGTGATCCCCAGCCGAGACGACAGATCAGGTTCAAGATCGATCCATTAAATCCATCCAACAGGAGCAGTGGGGCACAGGGCTAAGCACATGCTTACCTACAATACAGCTCAGGAAAAGTCTGGACACCAAGGCTTGTACTTAAATTGAGCTCCTGGACCAGTGGGCAGAGGGTGCACAGATGAAGGTCACAGGTGAGGCTGCTCAGTGCTATTACAGCCTACTGGTGCACCAAAAGCCCTGACACCACTTGCATTAATTTACTTCAGTGGCACTTTCCACAAAATTCCTGTTTCTGTGCCGGTGGAGGTAGAGCAAATCTGTTCCTATTTCTAACCATTCTGCTGGATTTCGGATGAGTTGCCTGATCTACAGAACCAAACATGCTGCATGTCCTCAGAGTACTACCACCACTTTCTGCCAGCGTTGCTTTTTCATGACTGAATGCTTTCATTTTTTAAAAGGAATCCAATTCTAAATGCTGGAAGCTGTGAACAGAACTATCCTGCAGCTATCCTGACCATCATGCACTGACATATCTTAAACTCCATGTTAACTCTAGTGCAAGCTGGAAAGGTGAATGTAACATAAAGTAGCCATGGGAATCGTTACCAACCATCTTGCACCTTCTAACTGCAGCTTGTAATAGTCAGGCCAAGTACTTCTTGAAAGTATTACCGTTTCAATGATCATAAATTATCTTCTTGCTCTCTTTCCAGTTCCTTCAGTCACTCATTGCTACTTCCTTCCCGAAAATATTATGCAAAGACTTAGCAAAACTTTGTATTTCAAGCGGATTAAGGAGTAGGGAAGGACGGCTAATGCAGCCAACAAAGAGAGGAGACTCGAGCTTGCCAGTTTCTCTCAAATGAACCAGAAGTGTTGGAAATAGGGCCTGTCAGATCACTGGCTCCCAATAACCATTATAGCATCCTAACTTTATAATTAAAGGCAAGGACAGAATTTGTGAAATTGTTTTTGTTCTACTTTAAGTAAAACCTTTATACTGAGACCTAGGGTGCAATCCTAAGCAATGGAAAGACTGGTCTGTTTTTCACACAGAAAGCATGTGGTGACATACTAAAAGAAAGAACATCTAAACACTTCAACACATATTGCAGAACAGAGACTATAAAATTATGGGTTTTGTATAAAACTGGATTTCAAAGAGCAAGGAAACTATATAATTACTCAATCCAGTTTTCAGGTTTAAAATTCAACTGTGTGGATTGTGTATTAGTGTATTACTAGAGATGTACCAGAAGAAAAAAACACTAGTAAAAAAACCAACCAACCAACCAAACAAACAAAAAGATAGTCTTGGCCCAAAACCACATACTACTGTTCAAAACTAAAGAAAAATAAAGACAAAACTACTGTCTCATATAAGGCTACTTCATCAGTAAGAAGTGTAGGGATCTTTTTCTAGCGAAACTGTTCAGAAAAATTATACTGAAAAGCTGACACTAAAATAGGCAAAATAAAATCTATTTTTATCCCCTGATGCAGATTACTGCTTTTTAAAAAAGGTGTTAAATTTCTCTCATTTAGAACAAAGAAATCTTCAATAAAGAGTATTGTTCAAGTCTCTATAAACCAGAAATTGTTAAAATAAAATTACATCCTTAGGCATAGTAGATAATCTGCATAAATGTAGAATTCAATCACATTAACTAATATTTTTGTCCCAGGTAATCTGATGTCCTTGGCTTTATTCTTTTCTCAGCTTCCTCCTGCTCAAACAGTTGTGTGCTATTCCCAGTGTGACTAGACAAAACAATTCTGGGAGAATAGTACAGTAAAAGGCCAATTATTTTAAGATCACACCATTCATATCCTTAAGGATGTTGTTTATTTTTTTAAACATGCAGTCGATTGGATTGTGCAATTTTTTCCATAACAACTCTTTTATTTACAAACTAATAAAAATGAAATTTTGAAAGGCAGCTTTACAGAGAAAAATAAAGCTGTACAGTAATACCAAGTCTTATTTGTACAAACTTGCATTTTCTAAATTGAATTAGCCATACTATACAGTAGTAAAATGTGTGATAATCTTGCAAGTCTAGTGCGACTTGAACTATGCATTTTTCCAGGCACAGCACACAGAACTTGTACAATGGCAAATCAGCCCCTGACGTGACCTTTCTAATAAAACAGCAGGAGCTTTTTTGTTTGTTGCTTTTTGTATTGAGCAGTATAACAAGGAAACACATATTCAATGTTCTTCATCACAATCACACTGAATATTGATCCCCTATAAAGATCAAATATACAAAGCTGTAAAATGTAATACAGAAATATAATTTTACTGTATCAATCTGCATATATATTGGTACAGGTGTTCTGTGAATGCTTCTGATGAAAAATTTTCCATAACTCTGGCTTTCCCAGCTGCTCCCATTGTGTCTTTTAAGAGAGGATCTCTCACAAATTTTTCCATGGCCTCAGAGAATTGTGTTGGCAGAGGATCACACAAAAATCCTGTAACATTATTCAAGATTGATTCTAAGGGACCACCTGAATTAACTGCTATAACTGGACACCTCATATACATTGCCTCCAGAGGTACAATGCCAAAGTGTTCTTCACTTGGTGTGTAAAGCACACACACAGAGTTACTAAGAAGAGAGATTTTCTGTTCATCTGAGAACGATCTCAGGAAAGTCACTTGATTGCTAACATTAAGCTTGGTCGCAATACTCCTCAGCTCTTCATAGTGCTCCACATTTTCCAGAACTCTTTTGTCATAGCCACCTGCCATAACCAGGTGAACTTCATTCCACTCATGAGAATCAAGTCTCCCACGAAGCTCATGCAAAGCTTCCAGAGCCAATGCTAGATTCTTTTTTCTCTCATACCTATTAATGGAAAGAAACAAGAATTTTTTCTTTTTGGGTATCAGGTCAGCTATGTCTGCAGGAATTATTGTTTCAAAGCTTCTGGTGTTGAGTGATGGGTAGAGGACCTCTGGGTTTATGTGAGACAAGGACTTAAATGTGTCCTTGAACACACTCGCAGTGAATTTGCTGTTGACAACAATGCAGTCTGCCATGCCAGTTGTGTATTCTTCCAGCCAGTCAAGTGGAATTCGGTAGATGCGTTTTAGAAAAGATTCTCTCTTTGTCAGAAGTTGATCAGGGAAGTGACAGTAAAACAAAACCTTCTTACGGTTTCTGGCCAGTCTAAGTATTGGAATGCAAGCAGACACCTAGTGCAGCCAAGACAGACAGGATGAAAAGAATCACTACTCATGTTAGTGCTGCTAGTGTATACAAGTGATTTCACAGGCACTGGCTGACAGCCGGCCCTGTCCAGGCCAAGGGGAAACAGGAGCACCTGCCCTCCTTTCCTCCCTCCGGCAACACTCGCACAAAGCCCCCCTGCCACTTCTCCCAAACCGTCTTGCTGAGGCTCCGGATTCCTCCCCTGAACCCCTTCCCACCTAAGGCCCCATCAGGGGACTTTGCTCCCTCCCTCTTCCTGGCAAGTGAGGGAGCAGAGCGCTCCCAGCAGAGAGCTGCCAGCGGGACCTGCTCCCACCCAGCCACCCCGCGAAGAGCAAGGCCGGCTCCGTCCCCCCGCTGGCCCGCGGAGGCCGGCCGGCCCCTCTGCGCTGCCGGCGCTGCCCGGAGGGGGCGCGGCGGGGCGCGCACCTGGTCGCAGACGAAGGCGTCCACCTCCTCGCCGCTGAGCAGCAGGACGTAGAGCGCCGCGAAGACCATGCGCAGGGCGGCGCAGAGCGCGTGCCCGCGGCCGCCCAGGCTGCGTGGCAGCCAGCCGCCAGCGCACCGCACCGCCAAGCCGCGCGCCTCCGCGAAGCACCGCGTCGCGTCGAAGTGCGCCGTCCAAATCTGCACGCGGCAGCCGCGCGCCTGCAGCGCCAGAGCCGCGTCCACCACCAGCCGCTCCGCCCCGCCCAGCCCCAGGTCCGGGTGCAGGAACAGCACGGACGGVCCCTTCCCCGCGGCCGCCATGGCCGCCGCCAGCCTCCTGCCCCGCCCCGGCAGCGGCGGCGGCACCACGCACGCGCAGGCAGCCGGCTCCCGAGGACACGTCAGCCTTCGCCCGCTCCGCGTTTGCGGGGTGCCGGCGGCGCTGCCCGACAGTTCGCGCCTTTCCCACTCGCTCGGTCGCCTTAGCCCAGCTGCAGATAGAGGAGTGGGCGGGACCGAAAGCTAGATCGTCTAGAAAGAGTCCTCGGAGGGTACGAGGGCAGCAGAAAAGGAGTCAGTGTGACATCGGGCATCGTTGCGGGCAGCGGCAGGGTCCTTGGGACAGGCCCTGGCGGTGGGCGGGGCATCGTGGGCCAGGGACGTGGCTGGTGCGGCTGTGCGCGGGGACGCGAGTGTGTGAGGCGCTGCTGCGATCGCCCGCGCCATGGTGCGGCCCTCTGCGCGAGGGGGCCAGGGGTGCCGGGCGGCGGGGGTGCCGCGGGTGCTCCTGCCCGCCGGCTCCTTCTGCCTCATTTGAGGTATTTTCTCCCCCTTCCCTTTCTTTGTCTCTTCTGCCTGCAGCCCGGGCCCAACCCCAGCGCCACCAGCGTCGGCGCCTCTGGCCGCTCCCCCAGCAAAGCCGTGGCTCCTCGCGCGGCCGGCTCCACAGTCCGCCAGAGGTAGGTGCCCGCCACGGCCTGGGAGCGCGGCCGTCTCCATCCCCTTCTTCCGTGGCGTGTGTCTGGGCGGCCCTCACAGGTGGTGGAGAGAGGCTACGAGCGAGCTGGGGTGTGAGTGTGTGCGTGTCCCAGGCAGGACTCACATGAGCCTAATTTCTTGGCCCCCAGTACGGCTGGCTGTTTCCCTGCAGGATGCTGCTAGGCTTCGTGAACTGGGCTTGTGTGCCTGTACAGTCCGATATAAACGGCTTGAGCGTGTAGCATTTAGTGTCAGGAGCTTGTAGATTGCTGATATGTTTTCGCCTTTGCTTCATTTCCTTACTCTCTAAAGGAAGAATGCCAGCTGTGGGACAAGAAGTGCAGGCCGTGCCACATCCACAGGCACTGGTGGGATGTGGCGCTTCTACACTGAGGACTCTCCAGGGCTCAAAGTGTAAGTTGGATACATGGGTGGTGGCAGGTGTGGGGATTATGTATTTCAATTATTTATTCAGTTTTTAAATCTTTGTAAGGTTAATATTGTGCTCTGCATGGGAAAACATATTGGACTGATGGCTGTTTAGAATTGTGAGGAAACTTAATATTTAATCTGTAAACCTGGAGAGATTGCTTTATACTTCTTACTGTGGTTGTTTAAAAAAAGAAAGAGTTCTGCTCTGTGTTCATTGAGGTTTACTTTAAGTGGTCTTTGAAGACTGTGACTGAAGACTCCTCTTCGAAGTTAGGAAAGACTGTATGTTATAGTGAATTTAGGCAGCTGCATACATGTTTGTGTAGTCATGATAATTGTTCCCTTACTTATCTTTTTATTTTTTACATAATATACATATTGTGACTGTCTTCTCTTTAAAAACATAATACAATTGATAACTGTGTGCTTGCAGAATTTGAGGGGTTTTTAGGTAATCGAAAAGCTGAAAATAAACCGTTTTAGTTCTTGCGTTAAAAGTTTGGAATTGAATAGCATTCCAATACTATCTCTGTTATTACATGATTAACCTTTCAAGATTGTGGTCAAATAACTGGGGGCAGTATTTCTTAAACTGTAAAGAGAACCTACACTTTTACTACTTAACCAGATTCAGTCATTCACTTTAGTTTCCCAAACTAGCCTAACCAGCTTTACACTTGAGTAATGGAGGTAGGGGGAGCATTTCAGATGATCAGGCTATGCGCTAAGTCACAATGTTGGCTTGTGATTTTTGTAAAGTTGTGCTTCACAACCTCTTATTCTTTGCTGTTGGGCTGAAGAGGCTCAGGAGACCCAAAGATCCCTGTGTTGCTTTTCTTCTAGAATCTATTAGTATTTTACTCTTGGGTGCTTTTAAGAGTTCTAGAAATTACATTGCAACTGACTACACAAGGGAAGTGTTTGAGAGATGGTTTATGATAATCTTGGTAGTGGCTATGTCACAAACTGTACCTTCTCTGACATTCTAAGTGTTTTTTTTT
>NW_028186366.1:486450-654977 GCF_003343005.1 Rhea americana | reverse complement strand
TGCTAAAGCTCAGGTAAAAAATGACTAAAAGCAAATTGAAAGAACGGAAGCATGCTACCCATAGGTAGTTTCTTTTTTTTTTTTTTTTTTTTTTTCCTCCAATGGAACAGTGGTTAAAAATGGTCAAAACAGCTTCACCTACTACTTCTGTAAGTTTCCTAGTTGAATCTCTTCATCTCCTTTTTGCTGTTGAGTGGCTACTCATATGTAGTGCAGTGTTCTAATCTTCAATACAAGCAAGTCAGTAGACTTTCCCCTCCTACTTGTACTGCAACCGGAGGTTCCTGTGTTAAAGGTTGTGGATCGGTCGGCCCCGAGATCGCTTTTGCAAGCTTCCATGGGTATCTTTATGGTCAGGCTGTTAATGGAAGAAACAGAAGTTCGTAGAAGTGAGTTGCTTTTACAGCCCAGCTGCAGACAAATTATAACATTTTGTGAATCATGGCTTGGGAGGAACTTCCTTTCTTACATCTTTATGCTTTCTGTATTGTCCTATTGCTATGGTCTCTGTTCTATCTGGTAAGCTTTCAAATGAAAATGGGTTATAGATGCATTGTGGCTGCCTCAGTGCTTCAGCAGAAACTGCTTTTGAAAATGGTTGTGACCACCACTACATAAAGCAGTATGAAAGCTTAGCATGATTTTCTTTTTTATTTTTTTCATGATTTTATTTTTTAAATTTCTTTATGCCCTTTAAAATATGTGCTTTATGAATTTTACAAATTCCTAATAATTCTAAGAAACACCTAAGAACAAGTWATCTTCTGCTAGCTGTGATCAGTGCAATTCTGCTATAGATCAAAGGTTACATATTTTTGTTGTGCGTAACTGTACCTCTGATGCTTCAGGCTTTTAATGTGTATAGTTAACATCAGAAATAATAAGAAATACATTGAATAAGCAAGTCTGTGTTGCTATTACAAAGACTTTCTTATAATAGCAAGATTTTTTTGTAAGAGGGGGTGCTACAAAATACATGTCTTTAAAAGTGATACTAGCAAAAGGGGACTGTGTGGGATGTGGTTGAGGATGGTATTAGTGATATTTATCTCTTTGAAACTCAGTATTCTGTGCTTTTACAGGGCTAAAACCAAAACAGTCATCTTAAGCTTGTTTTTGTTTCTGTGTTACTTTGTATCTGTGGTTTCTATATCTTGTCTTGAGCTTTCCTGCTTAAAGAATGATAGGTGCTGTTTCCTGTGGAGCCATGATAGAGAATCTATCTATACTTATGGTACTGGTATGCAGCTTAATGCAAGATACTTCTTAGGATGCACAGCATGAAGTTTTTAGGTGTGCCTGAATCAGTTTTGTTGTATACACACACACACACACACACACACACACATACACACACACACACACTGTAGATACAATATAGATAGTGTGTGTATACACATATATACGTACGTACATACATACATATATATATATATATACACATAAAGCTGAGACGATTTGGGTGCATGGAGGAGAATTCCAGTGTTTTAACTGGTTCTGTGTGGATCTGGAATAGACATACTGTCAGTCCTGAAAACTTACGTCTGTTATTTCTGTAATGGGACCAATGTAACCTGCATGTAAAAAATCATATTTATGTTCATTTACTTTGTTCCAGTTACTAGTRTTCCTCTTGGGCAAGTAGAAGTTTATCCCAATGTGCCATAGGCAACAATTGTCTTAAGTATTGCTACTGTTAAAGGCATAAATGAATTCAATAGTAATTCAGATAAAATGTTAAGGATGTGTGCACCTGCTATCACTTACGATTTATGTTTCTTGTAGGACGTAGTCTTCAACAAGTGAAACACTGGTGACTGAGAAGCAGGTTCTGTTGTTTAGTGAAAGACACCTCTTGATAAGAGATTACTTGTGTGGTCACACTTGTGTAGTCCCTGTGTACTTTTAGTTTGTATTTTGTCATTAATTTGCTTGTTAAATGCTTTACATCTATTCAAGGTTCTCCATACCCGTATAAGCCTAAGCATGATAGATAATCATTCAGTTGTAGAACTGCTTGTGGAAAATTATAATTATGAACATTTGAAATGTGTGGATCAAGATCTTATAAAAATGTTAATAAATCACTTCAGTCGTATTTCATTTTTGTTTTTGCTTTGTATTCAAGTAACATTTCTCTGCCTATAAACTGAAATGCAGAGTAATCTGCAAAGATTGCTAGGGCTTGAAGATTGAATAACTACATTTACAGTGTTTCTCCCAAAATCATGTTGAAAATCAGATACCAGGTGGTATGAAGCAATGTTCAGCAGTGTAATAGAATGTTCTATGTCATTCTGAGACATAGCAATGACAGCTGATTAGGCCTATCAACATATACCCTAAAACTAAGCTACTCTTTTCAAAAACCTCTGTCTACAATTTCTAAATCATGCATAAAAGTGGGAAATGGGGGAGAACCATTAAGAAGTCTGTTGCAATTATACCTTTTAGGTAGTGATTTTATAATGGACTTAACTTTTGACATTTTATCCATCTTTTCAAAAAACAAACACCAGCAACCCACCACATGCCTCCTCTCCACCACCACAGTTTTCAAAGGAAGTAAAAACTGAGAAGACAGCTACTAGATTATGTGAACTTTATGCCAAAATGTGACTAGCCGCTAGAGGACTCTGTTGTCTTTTATATCTGGCTACATGTTTGTTCAGGTGGCTGTCTGATTAGTAAATAGAGATTATAACATTCTACAAGTCTGGAGATTCATTTCATGACAACAAACAGTAGTGAACTGTTAATTACCTTTAAATACACATGGTGTTTTGTTATTGTGCTTTGTAGTCATAGAACATTTGGAATATTTAAAACTGTTTTTAAAAATAGTTTCAGCAGCAGTTTTTGTTAAAGGTGGCTCTCTCCATTTCTGTGTGTTCTATGGTGTTCTTATGGGAACAGAATAAGAACTTTCTTGTACAATTGCATATGAACTGATGAGCTCGTTGGCTGATACTGCCTGGTGGGAAAAGCAGACTTTTTTGTTGCTTTTTATTTTAATGCATTTTCTTTCTTTATTTTTAGTGGTCCTGTTCCAGTTTTGGTCATGAGTCTTCTTTTTATTGCTTCTGTGTTTATGCTGCACATCTGGGGTAAATACACTCGTTCATAGACTGAGCTGCAAACTTAAATCATGCATCTTGGACCAAAAATACTGTGCGTCCTGGTTGTTCTTGGAGGCAGATTGAGGGAGCATCCTGTCAGCTGCTGAAGTCCTTAYCAACTTTGGCTCAAATACTGAATGAACTTTCTAGTTCTCTGGCAGGGTTTGAGGTCTATAATGARTGATTGTGTATTTGTATGCTTAAAATACAAGTATTGCAATAAAATTTGTACATGGAMATGGAAAAAGTCTTCATTCTTTACTTCAGCATGCAACAAGTAAAGCCTAATTATTGTTTTCATAAATATACATATTTCTGATCAATGCAGTTTGAAGTTTAAAACAGATTCTTTTATATTGATCATTGTTRTATGATTTTTATACCAGAAGATATTTTCTGAAAGGAAGATAAATTTTGTTCACAAACATGTTTTTACTTTCACATGTTTGTTAAAACTGAGATAGATAAGAACATGACCAGCTCAACCAACCTATTTCCAGAACAAAAGTTGGATAGCTGATTAGTTTATTTTGTCAATGCAAGTTAAATTTTACTCCATGCTAATTATACTTAAAATGTTTATACTTGCTTTCAAATTGCACTTTGAGGAAAGATATAAACAGGTACCCACTTTGATTTAAAAAGAATATAATTGCATTGCTGTCAAAGATAATTGAGGAAAATTGTACTTGATGCAAAACTCCCTGGACTTTCTTCCACATATCTAGAATCCTTTGAGGAGACTTAAGGAAGAAAATGGAATGGAAGGCCTGGAAAAGTAACTGTTTTCTAAATAACATTACATGCAAACAGGCTGAGGTACAACTAAGTGGCTATTCAGATAGTCACTCAAGTTTCCTTCTGGATGCTGGTTTTTTATTTTTCTTTGGATGACTGGACAGCTGTCCTTCTCTGTGTATACATACAAATATGTTAGTGCATTAGTGAATTAAATCTCAGCTGATGTGCTCTTCAGGTTCATGTAACCTGATCAGTCCTTTCCGTACTACTAGACAGAATTACTCTAGCCTGTTTTTCATGTTACAGTTCCTTAAAGTAGTAGTATGACAGAGAAGAAGAAGAACAAAACCAGAAGCCAGCTGTACTGCACAAAAGCAAGCTAGTTTCTCTAGGCTTCATTATTTACTGGTATCTAGCTGATTACTCCCATGCTACTGTGTGGAACTCCTCCCATGTTTTGCTAACATGTCATGATAATATACCTCCGAGGACCTCTCGCAGTGTTCTTGTTTCAATAACAAGAATGTTATTGAAGGACCTCCTGGAGGGTCAGTTTTCCAAGTGCATAAATTAGCTAACTAAAGTCAACTGTCCCAAACATAGACTCTTTGTTTGACAGCAGAAAGATGTTTTTTCTTTTTTCACATTAGACTCTGAATTTACCCTCTAACAAGAAACTCTCATACTATCACATAAAATAAGCCAGTGTAAGCTCTCTTCAGTACATTCACAGTATAAGGTCTTCACTATATGCATACATAAATATATTTGTAAAGTATACACACACACACAGGTGTATATATGGTCTTTTAATCTGCTTAGAAATGCAAAAGGTTGAGTCTGAAAATGTGAATGCTATGCTCCTATTGGACTGTACTGTGATGTATTCAGCAGTGTGAGGAAGCAAACTGAAGAGCCTGTATTTTTTTTTCTCAGTTGTATTGGCTATAGGTGAGTGGATGCTATACTGAGATCATGTTATGAGGGCTACATAATTTTCTAAATACATTAATAGATTCCATGAGGTGCTTGGTAAAGCGTATTGTCAGTTTCTCCCTTTTGAAAGGAGATGCCTCTAGGTTCTTCAAAGGTTAAGCTGTTACACACTTTTAGCTTTGATTCTAAGGCAGCAGTGACATTCTCATCTGTTTTATATAAATATGTTTTGTGGAAGGCTGGTTATGTAGACTTTTCAGTGTTACTAGTACTAATTAGTCTTAACTTGGAATGTGAGTTACAAGAGAAGACTGTTTACCTTTTGCCTTATTTATTGAGGAAAAATTACGTAGTGTCTACAACTTCTGCTTTTATTTCAGAATTTGGTGAAATGAAAGGTAGGCATAGCAAGAGCAGGTGCAATGAAATTCCTGAGTAGGGCTCCTTCCTGACCTGTACTGTGACCTTCTCATCTTGTTGCTACGATATTCTAGTTGTCTCTTCTCTTCTGGAGACTATCAATTATACTGAACTGTGCCAAGGAATAGGATAATGCTGTAATGCAGAGGCATGCTGCTGGTGACAGTTGTGAACAGAATAGMCCCATTTTGCTTATGACAAAAATCCAAGCTCAAATGTGGCTCACCAGAGATTTGACACCCTTATTCTTGCACTGGATTGCAGTTTGCAAATGATTCCTACTTTAATTATTTTGAAGGARATACTACTCTGGAAGGTAGGTATCTGTGATTTTTTTGACCAGGCAGAATTTGAATTCTTTGAAATTACTTTCTTTTCATAAAATGGAACTAAGCACAGCCTCTTAAAAAGAGTTGTTTGTCTTAATGTTAACAAAGTGAAACTCTGGTGTGATTTTTATGTTCAGGCATTTATTACTTAGTTAAGTAAATTGTCCCATTTCTGCCCCTGTAATATTAGAGAGATGTAAATACGTTTACAAGTGCTGCAGAAATACGAAATTAGCTCAGTGAGATATCTTCAAAATAAAATTAGAACAAAATTTGGATTCAGAATGTTCCAGCTGTAGAAGAGCTGTATTCTCAGCTTTTGTTAATTATCAGACACTTACTCTGTAAGGCTTTCTTCCAAGTTTGTTAGCAACTAAAGTTGTCTTGTATTCCCAAGGTTGGCTAGCAAGTTACTCCCTTTTTTCATAAAAGTACCATGTTGTACATATTGAATGTGTTGAATGTATATACTTATATATATGCATATACAATACAGTATATGTTGTAATCAGTGAAGAAGAGGAGAGTATGTGTTCCTTAGCTTAGGAAAATGTCTGGCAAGGGGAAAAGTCCTAATAGCTTGACCCAAAGTTGAGATGGACCTGAAGTGTTATAACTGAGTATGAATCTGGACCTGTTGCAGTAGTGGGACTTGGTAGGCCTAGGTTTCTGTTTTTGCTCCATTGTTGCTTCTGTGCTCCTGCTGAAAGGCTGTTTTATCACCTTTTATGGGGGTCAGGGGTGATTTAAGAAAAAAGATTTACAGAGGACTGAAAACTTGTGCATAAGGAGCTCCTGGGGAGGGGGGGGGAATAGTAAAATTAGAACCTTTCTTTCAAGTGGACTCAAATAATCCTAATTTTCTTGCTGTCTACATGCAAAATTCCTTAACTGTAAAATTGTCTTCATGGAATATAAGAGTGTGGAGAAAGGTTATATTTATGTTTCTGCAGAGAACCTCGTAACACGCATGAGAATGTTTTAGCTAGTTCTGCTTTGAAGAGTATTTTCTACTTTCAAGCTAAAGTTATTTCTAACCACTTCCTCTCCCATGGCAAGCTCAAGAACAGAGCAGCATCAGATAGGACAACTTGTCTTGGACCACTGCATGAAAAATGGTCACTTCAAGGGGGAAAAATATTTTTAGTAAAATTAATTCTTGCAGCAAACCTCATATCTCATTTCTTTTAGGCCATTATAGCTATGGCARTGTAGCATCTCTGAAAAGACATCAGCATTCTGTAAAAAGCACAGAGGTCTTTGATATGTCCTAGTGTCCAGGTAGGGTAGTTGACCTTCAATTGTTCCTTCCTGGCATTTACTTCATCCAGTAGTAGTGCTTTCACTCCCCTAAGTCTTTTTTCATAACTTTTCTTGAGGATGGGCAACTTGCTGAACTCCTTTTCTCTGAAAGAAAGACTCCTAAAATGAGGTTTATCTCAGCTTTAGACTTTGACATTTAGATACTAATACCTGGATTCCTTTTGTAGGAGTCGCTGGTGATAAACATGCAATTCTATGGTGCAGTTCTGCTAACCAGTTTTACTGTGAGGTGGTAGGATGCTGTGTAGGTGCCTGTTTCTGCAGACAAGGGATGTGGATGGTAGCTCAGTGTAGTTGCAGTAGTTGTCAACATTTTGATGTCAGATTGTTTGAGATGAAACCCGTCTCTGCGTCCTAGCTGCTGCTGAACCAACCTGAGGGTGCAGTGTGGTGATGAAAAAACAAAAACCTCATGAAACCATACTTGGCAAGTCATAAGGCTTTCCAAACAGTAAAAATACTAGCAACAGCATGATCCTTGAAGAAAAAAACAATTCAGGAAAGCACTTAAAAAATAAGTCACTAAGAGCTGCTGGAGCACATTTTTTCCATGTAGTTATCATTGAACCATTTCATTTTAACTTGTTTCATGCTGGTTATGTCAACATAGAGTTAGATTCCATTTGCTAGTGCCTTGCCATTGCTAGGCATTGTTGCTAGGCAACATTTTGTGCTACATATGAGCAGTGACCAACCCCTATGCAAAGAGGAAAAATTAAATTGATTGGATATAAATTTCCATTAGTTTTAGCCCTATATCCAAATCATTATGTAATCAGGAATGCTMGAAAATCTCTTTGGGAATTGTTAGCAAACTATTTTTTTTTTTTGTGATGGACTTGACTGTCTCATATCAATGATAATGGTCAGTGTTCCTAAAGATCTGTGTGAGGACCATAAGGCACCTGTTGTAGGTTTGTGTCAAAAATGAGATTTAGTGCTGATGCTGCAAACTTGCTAGGTGTTCTTTACTGTATGTTTGCATTCCTGGATTTTGAAATGAACACTCAGGAACTATATTCATGATTAATTAAATTTTAAAAATAGATACTCTGTACTTGAGGTAAGGGTTAAGATATGAAACAGTATGTTTCTTCCGAAAGACTACATTTTTATTGTTATCTTGTTTGATATTGGGAGTATCAGAGACCGGGAACAAGAATATGTTTGGTTGAAGTTGCAGGCACTTGTCAGGCTGTGACAGAGTTCATGATGTTTGTGCTGTTAGTGCCATATTATATTGACTATATTATAGTCAAATTGAGGTCTGTGACACAACTGTGATTCTACACTTTTGAAATACACCACAAATGACTAATAGAAAGGTTTAGTAAGAAGATGCTTGTACCGGGAGAAGTTTTTAGATCTTTGAGTGTGTTGGGAGCATAAGATGCAACTTTAAGATTCAGAATTACTGGAGTCATTTCGAACATCTCACAATCTTTTTAGCATGTTGTATGAATGTTTAACTTGTCTGTGAAGAAAACAAGCGAAAATAAGTACCCAGACCGTAGCATTTAGAATATTTCTGTAGTTTGTCTGTGGAGGTGGACCTATGCTCAAATAACAGGTAGCTCTAGAGCACAGCTTGTTAGGGGTGATTTTTCATAGAAAGGTAGACAGTGCAGCATAGGGTGTTTATACTGGCAACCTTATAGGATAGAAGGAGGAGGAAGTTAAGTGGCTGAAATAGATACATCTGTTCCATCTCTCCCATATCCCATTGATAACAGAGTTTATCACATCCTAAGGGAAAAAAAATCAAATAGTTTTGTTCTAGTATCTCAGCATTTGTTTCTTTTGACCTTACTGTGTATTAGCAGTTGTAACTTTTTAGTTAGCTGGATTAAAAAGTGTATGTGAAAATTTGTTCATATGTCATCAGACTATTTGAGGAACTAGTCAATTCTATAACTAGGAAATTCCTTTGTCGCCAGATACCAGCAGGAGGAAAGGATTATGAACCCTGCCTCTTTGCACTACAGATCAAAACTTGCCCTGTTAACATCAGCTTTAGTGCCGACTTCAATGAAGTTGGTGTTTCAGCATATCTTCTTCTTTGACTCTGTTCGTTGCAGCCGTCCTTTTGCAGGTGTTCTTTCAAGCTATGAAGAAGTGGATTTCAGTGTTTTTGTTTGTTTGCTTGTTTGTTTGTTTGTTTTTTGCTTTGGAACTGTGGAACCTCAGAATTAGAGGTGATATGGAGCAATGGCCATAAGCTGTAGTGCTTCACATCGGGTCTGGCTGGTGTGCTAAGGCTCGCTTATTGGCCTCTGTAGTCTGTCAGCAAAACAATAGAATAAACTCTGCAGGCTTCAAGAACAGTTTTGGTGAAACTAGRCAGCCTTCAGAACTGATGAGACAGAGAAAGAAGGATGGGGGAGGGAGATTCCCTTTGTCCACAATGTTTATATTAATACTGTCCCCCTACTCCCTTCATACTTTGGAATCTGCTTTTCTTCTGCATTAGATATTAAGGCCCATTCAGTGGAGAATTAGAGAAATGATGAAATTATGAAGTGTTAAAGAAGAGAAAACAGCAGTTATATTCAAAAGGATGTCTAGAAGTTGTTTTATTCATTAAACAGGCATTTAAATCAAAGGCTATTTAACATCTTGATGAAAGATGTTTTCATACTGAGCAGCCCTAGATTTTCATCTCTCTACTACATTCTCAATAAATAGCCATAGAATGCAGTTTGCCACAACTTAAATTAGATGACAGGTGGAAAAAATGAAGCTACATCTTCCCCCAGAACATACTCTCCTAGAAAAAAATAAAGCAGTGATATTGTAAATTCACGATCTTTTWAAAAGTAATATATGAATAATAATTAAATTAAAAATAAAAATAAGAAATTATTATTTATTCCTATAATAAGGAATTATTTAAAAGAACATTTTTAATTTTTTGTAATTCCAAAACAAAAATTCTAGGAAGATGTTTCTTATTTTTTATTGTTTTTTGTCAAAATAAAAATGAAATTTGCTAAGTGTCAACATTTTCCTTGATCCAGAAACTATATTGGAACCAATGCTTAACACCAGATAGCTATGGCAATATAAAGTAAGAATGGAAAAATAGGTATAGGTCATAGAGAAGTGTAGGTTGGAAGGAACCTCTGGAACCCCCTCTAGCCCCTTGCTCACAGCAGGGCTAAGTTCAAAGCTAGGTCAGATTGTTGAGGGCCTTTGTCCAATTGAATTTTGAAAATCTCTGAGGAGGGAGATTTCACAGCTTCTCTGGGTACCTCTTCCCTTATGCTTAACCACTGTCACCGTGAATAATTTTTTATGTCCAATCAGACGTTCTCTTGGTTCAGCTTAACCACTGTCATGGTGAATAATTTTTTATGTCCATTCAGAAGTTCCCTTGTTTCAGCTTGCAGTGATTGCCTCTCATCCTTTTGTTGTGTTTTAGAGTCTGGCTCCATCTTCTCCGTGGCCTCAGACAGCAGTAAGGTTTCACCCCTTAGCCCTCTTGAGCTGAACAAACCCAGTTCCTGCTCATTCCCTGTATTTCAAGTGTTCCAGCCTCCTAACCATCTAAGTGGCTGTCTGCTGGACTCTGCAGTTGATGATTATTTCTTTTGTACTGGGGCACAAAATTAGACCGTATTCCAAATGAGTGCCAAATAAAGGGGAGTCTTTAGGATATCTCCCCTTAACATGCTAGCTAGGCCTCTTGCTAATGTGGTTAGCCTTCATTGCTGCAAGGCTAACCTTGTTTCACTTGTTTTCCATCAGAGTATCCAGATCCTCTTCTGTAGAGCTGCTTTCCAGCCAGTCAGTCCATGTTTTACTGTATGATGTTGCTCCACCCAAGATACAGGACTTTTCATTTGTCCTTGCTGAACTTCATGAAGTTTTTGTTGGCCTATTTTTCCATGCTGTCAGGGTCCCTCTGAATGACAGTACTGTTCTTGACCCTGTCTACCACTTTCTGCAATTTGATGACTTCACAAAGTTGCTGAAGTAGTAAATAAGAAGACCAGCTGCCTTTCTGCCAGGAGGAGGAGTCTGCATCACTGCAGTGTACTGCACAAGAGTGTACTCTTGTCCCAGTTTTTGACCATCTTCACAAAAACCTATTATGACTGATTTAACTGTGTTTTAACTGGGCTTGTTTGTGAGGCTAGTGTAGGGATACTGGAGTTCACATAAGGGCAGGCTCTAGTCCCATGCTCTGCTTTGCAAGGAGGATGCATGTGAAAACTTGGATGATGCAGAGAGGCCTACAGTGCCTTCCCACAATTTTCTAGGCCTCTGTTCCCAGGCCTTCTGCTTGTTCATTTCTCACTCATGACCTGTGTGTGTTCAGATCTTTCTGCTGTCACATAAACTGATTAATATTAAATTCTTGTTTCCTGATAGCCTAATCCCCTTCTGTTATGTGTAGGTCTTTCCACACAGACCATCCTAGAAGAGGCCTCCAACATGCACTGTGTGGCTAGAGCAACACTTTAGAAGTTCACTTCTGGTAGGACTTCAGCAAAAAGCTTGTTCTTCTGAATTTCCTCCCACTGTTCCCTTTCCTTACCTGCCCATGGTGATCCCAGTAGAAAGAAGAAAACTCTTAAATACTTACTTGCCTTCATTCTTTTTTCCCTTAAACTTTTCCCTGAAAGTAAAAAGGAATCTAGGATCTCCCTAAAATGAGTTAAAGCCATTATGTGCCAATATCTGTGCGTCCAAGCGCATAGTTTGATGGGTAGCTCCTCTTCTCTCTGTCTCTGCAGATAGGGATTCTTAAGTAACTTTGCCAGGAGCCGCTATCGCTCTTGCTTGCTGTCCAGCCTGACAGCCTCTGGAATGCACTTTGCTGGTTGGATGAACATCTTGATTCTTTCTTTCAGGAGCCTTGATCCATCTAGGGTCTTAGAGCTGGAAGGTGTTCTCCCTGTTCTTGAGTAGGCAAGGTCTTAAAAGCTTTGTAAGGGAGCCCTATTCATGTAACCAAGTAACTGCCACTGCTGACCCACATAGCTCTGCCTGGTCCCACACAGTGGCTGAAGTATGGACATTTTCCAAAGGGCTTTGGTACAGATGTCTGGATGTTTACACAGAGCTCACCTCTGCCACACAGATCTCAAATCCTAGAGGCAGAAAATACACCAAGGTTGCAAAGTCCACTTAACCTGCTCTTGCAGGCAGTGCATCATAAAACCCTTTCATAAACTGATTAAACTACATAATTTAAGATGTATGAACTTTCCATGTCTTGTCTGAGAAGTTACACTGGGATAGTGCAGCAGATTAGCTATCTTCTTTTGTAAAAAGACACTATTTACCAGTGAGGTTGCAGGTTTAGTCATGCCAGGTTTTGTAAAGTCTGTAGCTGATTCACTGGCTTTGTAGATTTGTCTGTACTTTAGGAAGATTGTACTGCTGCAAGAAATTGCATTGCTTTGCTCCAAAATGCATGAGTATCAGGAAATAAATTGGTCTCTTAAAGGCTATCTAATCACTATATTTAGTAGAAAAGTGCTGTGACATACAAAGATAGTTGTATTGTTGCTCCAGCACCTGCTCCTCCACAGTCTGCTATAAGACAGTGATTCTCAAATAATATCAAATTTAGGAAAAATACTCTTTCTGTTAACGATAATTAATGTATCAGATGACTGAAGAAATTTGTCATAAAAACYGTCATACATGCCAATCACTATCTCACAATAATTGTCTCACAATAAATGTCTCTGTAAACTACCTGGCTATGAAAAAGTTGAAAAGATAGAACAAAATGGTAGAGTGAAACTACCATTGTTTCTGCCATTCCACATGTAACTCAAGTTGTTTTATTGTAAGCTGGGAAATGTGTGGAGTCAAAGTGATATTTTCTCATACAAAGCCTCATTTTTCACTGTGTATTTAACACCATCAGATCCTGGACTTAGAAGTGTTACTGTAATGCCTAATTAACATGCCATTGCTAAATATTTCCAGCACTTGCTGTGACAAAAGAGCTTTCATGCAGTGCTTCCGTTCTTACTTTTCACATCTCACCCTCACTTGATGCTGCTAGATAAAAACACTGTAGCTCAGTCTCCCTCTAAGGCCATTGAGATATATCATAAAACAACATTCTCTCGTTCTTAACAGGAAATAAAATTAAAATATAAGCAGACCTACATTTTGTCTTGAAATAAGATAGCAAAGAAACACCATACTTTGAGATATTATTAATTACTAACAACTTCTAATACTTACTGTTAGTAACTAGTAATACTGGCATCATTTCATTTTCCTCTAGGTTTGCTGCCTTTAGRGACTCTTTGGCCAGCAACAGGATGTCAGACCAGTACTATTTCCTATTGTGTTACTATTCCTATTCAAAATAAGCTGTTATTTGCAAGTATAAACAAACCTACATTTTTCTTTTGCTATATGTTATGAAGGAAAGAGTTATATTCAAAATAGATGTGAAATAGTAATATATTATGTTGGCATTTGAAGATAAGCCTCTACAATGTTACTGCAATAAAACTTCAAGAATATGTCAACATCTTAAAGGAAAATCCTGTAAGAACTTTGAATCAGCAAACAAAACCAGCAAAATTATATAGTAACAGGAAAACTGGGAAACAAACAGTTTAATCTTAAAGACAAAGCAGCTGTTAAAGTATAGGTCTTCATACCTATACTTTAGGTTTGACAAAGAGACATTTTAAAGCTAGGGTTTTGAAAGAAGAAGATCATGAAGAAGATGGAAACAGTTTTTTTCACAGCAGTGCACAGCAGAGGATGAGAGACAATGGGTATAAATTGAAACAGAGATGTTCTAACTGGATATAAGGTGAACTTTTTCACCAGGAGCACTGGAGCAGGTTGCCYAGAAAGGTTGTGCAGTTACCACTTTTGGAACTGGTAAAGCCCCAGGCAACCTAGTCTGATCTCATAGTTGACCCAGCTTTGAATAGGAGGAAGCAGGAGCTTGCACAAGATGACCTTCCAGCATCTCTTCCAGCATGGATTATCTTACAATCCTATGATCTCTAGCCATATTCTTGYGGAGCCTTTCTGACACTGACTTGAAAGTCTGCTTTCTCTGAAACTTAGGATATTTCTACTGAACAACAGTTGAAATAAAAAGAAGTTGACAGTGAGCAGAATCTCACTAAAAGCCTATTTCAAATTTATCAATTACCTTGGGTAGTTGTGGAGAGAAAGAGAAATAAGATTCTAAGTTTTCTCTATGATTTTATTCAGTCATTGGAACTTGCATTCTTCTTTTACTGAACTGAGTAGAGAGAGTTCCATAGTATTATGTAAGAATACAGTATGAACTCCAAAGAAATAAATCATTTGTTTGCAGGAATCATCAAAACTGTTCATGCTACTCCATCTTGTGGGGAAATGAATAAAACTTCTAGTCTTTAAAGACTCTGAGATTCCTCAATCACAAAGGCAAGCTTTTTTTAGTCTTTTCTTTGTATCTGTAAGCAAGTGTCCTTGTTCTTGCCATACTTACAGTAATGTCACACATCAGAGAAGACATCTATCTTATTTGAGGAATTTTGTTTCTTGCAGTATAGCTGCTTTCTGTAGCTATAATAACTAATTTTTATCCCAGTCCCCTTTTTTCCCAAGATTAGTAGCCCAAATCAATGTAGTTAATGGGTTGTACACAAAAGATGGTCTTCAAAAATTGTCTCTCTTTTCTACAAGTTGAGGATTCAGAACATAGGAGTGTTTGCTCTCAGGTTTTTTAAAATATCTGTGAAAAGAGCAGATCTTGGAGGTCACTGGTCCAGGATTGTGTTCTGTGTCTTTGTAGGGAGTTTAGCTCAGTGGACTCTGAATAAAGCTTCTCTACACAACATTGTCAGTTGGAATATTCTTCAACAGATTCCGGAAGGAATCTGTGTTGAGGAAAACGAGAATGATGGTGCTGATAGTGCTTGGAAATAACACACAAATGCAGATTAGAAAATGTTAGGGTGAAAAATGAAGGAGGATAATAGGAATAAAGGTGGTTTTCTGTCTTCCATGCGATATGAGATTCAGTGTCTGTTAGTAATTTATCTTTTCAAATAAGAGAACCTCACAAGAAAAGGACATGAAAGGGTAAGGGTTATATGGATTTCATAGATCTTTTTATCACAGAATCACAGAATGGTTGAGATTGGAAGGGACCTCTGGAGATCATCTAGTCCAATCCCCCTGCTCAAGCAAGGTCATCTAGAGCATGTTAGACAGGATCATGTCCAGGCAGATCTTGAATATCTCCAGAAAAGGAGACTCCACACCCTGTCTGGGCAACCTGGTCCAGTGCTTTGTCACCCTCACAGTAAAGAATTTTTCTTCATATTCAGGTGGAACTTCCTATGATTCAGTTTGTGCCCATTGCCTCTTGACATGTCACTTGGCACCACTGAGAAGAGTCTGGCCTTATCCTCTTGACACCCTTAAGATATTTGTAGATATTGACAAAATTCCTTCTCTTCTCTTGTCCAGGCTAAACAGGCCCAGCTCTTGCAGCCATTCCTCATAGGGCAGATGTTCCAGTCCTCTGATCATCTTCCTAACCTTACACTGGACTCTCTCCAGTAGCTCCATATCTCTATTGTACTGGGGAAACTAGAACAGGACACAGCACTTGAGATGTGGCCTCACCAGGGCTGAATAGAGGGGCAGGATCACTTGACCTGCTGACAACACTTTTCCTAGTGTACCTCGGGATACCATTGACCTGAATGGAGGGTGTCAAGGGGATGGAGACAAACTTTTCAGTTGTGCCATGCAATGGGACAAGAGGCAATGGGCAAAAATTGAACCACAGGAAGTTCCACCTGAACGTAAGGGGCAATTCTTCCCTGTGAGTGTGACAGAGCCCTGGAACAGGTTGCCCAGAGAGGTTGTGGAGTCTCCTTCTCTGGAGACATTCAAAGCCTGTCTGGATGCAGCCCTGTCTAACATGCTCTAGGTGACCCTGTTTGGGCAGAGGGGTTGGACTAGATGATCTCCAGAGGTCCCTTCCAACCTTACTGATTCTATGATTCTATGACCTTCTTGGCCACAACAGCACATTGCTGGATCATGGTTAACTTGTTCTCCACCAGGACTCTCTGGTCCTTTTCCACAGAGCTGCTTTCTAGCAGGTCAGCCCCCAACCGGTTCTGGTGCATGGGGTTATTCCTCCCTTAGTGCAGGGCCCTGTATTTGCCTTTGTTGAACTTCATGAGGTTCCTCTCCGTTTAGCTTTCCAAGCTGTGGAGGTCTCTCTGGAGAGAAGAGCTTCAGAAGGGCATGGAAGRCACATCCCTCTGGGGTATCAGCCTGTCCTCCCAGTTTTAGATCATCAGCAAACTTGCAGAGGGGGCATTCTGTCCCTTCATCCAGGCCACTTATGAGGAAATTGAACAAGACTGGACCCAGWACTGACCTCTGGGGGACATCACTAGCTACAGGCCTCGAACTAGACTTTGTGCTGCTGAGCAGAACCCTCTAAGCTCTGCCATTCAGCCARTTCTCAAGCTACCTCACAGTCCACTCACCTAACCCACACTTCTTGAGCCTGCCTATGAGGATGTTATGGGAGACAGTGTCAAAAGCCTTGCTGAAATCAAGGTAGATAACATTCACTGCTCTCACCTCATCTACCACAGTAGACACATACCACAATACTCACCTGTTATTGTTACGTGATCAGGAAAACCCGTCCTTTCAAAGTGACACACATTGAAATGGGAAGAGAGGGCAGATACAGAGAGCCATAGTTTAAATTTGCATTCTTGGTTGGATATACAGGCAGAGATTGAAGAATATGTTGATTATCCTGGAGACTTGCATTTGCAGTTTATTCCTATATTGTGAGTCTAGTGTACCAGGGCTAGTGTTTGTTATGATCTCAGAAGGAAAAACATTCAGATTCCTTAAAGTATTGATTAACATACAATTTRTTAGAGTTCACACTGGATGGAAATGAAGATAGTATAGATAATCTTACACCCCTTCAGATGCTGGGAACCCCCATTCGTGCAGCGTTGGATGGATCTCCAGTCAGGATGTGGCACACAGTGTAGATCCTATCTGTGGACAGGTTTGCTGACATTTTGTTCTTTAGAGCTCTAATAGGATTTTTGCAGAGGAAAAGAATTTGCTCATCGTTTCTACTGTCAAACAAAAGGATGGTCACATGAGAACTTACTACTTCACTTTTAAGATAAAGACATGCAGGTAGTGTAATTGCTGGTGCCAGGTGTGAAGCTGCCTACAGGCTTCTGCAGTTACAATTAGCTGGCTAAGTTTATCCTGTGGCTGAGGGATATGTGCAGCACAGCATAGGCCTGAAGGCAAAGCTGTATGTATGTGTAGCATAACAGCGCAACACAAGAGTGCACCTACTCAGATTAACTCCTTGATGTTCCAGTTAGGATCATTCTGTACAGTGGGACAGAGAGGGAGCAATGAGCACCTTACAGGAGTGTGAACACTTGACTTTGGCTGGACCAAAGAGCTGTATACAGTGCTCTTCACAGCCATGAAATCTTCAGCTCCACTTCTTTTGCTACTAATAAAAATGCCTGCTTGTATTGTATGTGATGGCAAATTAGTAATTCAGATACTCGTCTGAAGTGAACTAGAGTGAGGTCACCAGCTGTTTTCTGTGTTCCATCAAGACTGACTGATGTGTGATAAATTTAGTCCCTTCTAATCTAGTCTGAGTTTGAATATCTGATCTCAAGGAGAATGAGTTTGCAGCACATTCCCCACCACTTGTCAGACATCTGCTTCTGATTTGAAGACAGATTCTTGAAAGCTTTTTTTCAGACTCAGCATTTGACTAGAGATGCTTTGGCCATTGGCTTTCAGATAGTTATCACAAGGCCAGTATTCAAAAGACAAGTTGTAGCCTTGTACTGTAGTCCAGTAAACATGGTGTTGCCATTGATTATAAGAGGTCATAGGCTTTGCATGAAGCTAACAGTATCATAGAATCATAGAATCAGTACAGGCCTYCGTACCTGTCAGGCTTTATCTGGACTTGGCTTGGCCTCTCTGAAGATTTCTTTCAGCTTATTTAGATAGCTGAAAGCTAAAAGCAATCGTTTAAAGACCAGGTWATTATTACCTACTTTTTAAAAGCTTTTGTTTAGCTTTGTACAACTGTGTGGTGTTATGCCTGTTGTTACATGTATTTTGTAACTAACAGATATTAATAACAAGCAGTTATTCGCTATAGACTGAACTATCTATGATCTCGGAATAAAATGCATCATAGAGGACTCAAGGCAGGGGATGACAGCAGGAACACTGAAAGTACAGGCACAGGAATGATACCAGAGGCTGCAGGGCTCTAAACAGCTCACAATGGTCACTTACCACCGGTTGCATCGAAGGAATGCAACCTTCGGAGCTGGGTAAACCAGTGAGGGATAACAAAGACAACAAAGATCAACTATCCAACATATGTAACACACACCATATGTAGTAACTTCATGGTAACATGGAGTTGGAGACCGGTGAAGACAGAGCAAGCTGTAGAGCATGCTAGCAAACACAAAAAGGACACCAAGCAGATTCTAAAGTGAGAGTGAAGAAACCATCAATATCTACATGGTACTCCTCCTAGTGAAAGACTTGGATGCTGACAACTTGCCATTCCCCTCCCCTTTTACTTTAGCCATCATCTTAAGACCCAGAGAGGCAGTGGGAAGGTAAGCATAAAACCAAATGAAAGGGTAGATAATAAAAAGTTTGCAYATATACAATTGTACCTATAGATAGTCTGAAATGCACAGCATTAATGTCTTGTCTGTTGTACCTGGACTAATAATATTTCTTTGATAAGACTGTAAAGTTTAATGAGACTGACCATAGACTGTTGGTTTTGCATATAGATGTCCATTTTGCCCTTAAGATTTTGAGTGTAGCAGACTGGTGGGAATTAAATCAGTCTAAAATGCAATTCAGATGCAACAAATTGGTAGCAAAGATTAGGAAATATTCATAAGCCATTGTGTGTCCCTGAGTGATATAACAAAAGTAGCTAGGGATGACTTGGCATGAAGGAGTACATACCTACCTTTGGTCATGCATAGCTGGAGCAGATGAATCTGTTTCTAGGTATTTTGGAGATGAGAATAAAGGGGAAAGCTGTGTTTAGTGAAGGTGTACAATTATGTCATGAGAGTTGATTTTAATCTAGAGAGGCAAGATGCCTAACTTTTTAAGTGTCTAGGAAAATACAGCTCACACACTACTACAGATGACATTACTGGATTTGTCCTTCAAGCACTTGACTGAAATGTAGWAAATTTGTCATTTATTTTATGGGTTATTATTTGGTGATGATTCAAACACAATCATTTCCTCTGATACTACTATCTGCCAGATTTCAAAGCAACTTTTTAAAATGATTGTTTCAGCTAGAGTCAGTCTAGTTAGATGTTGTACATGCTGCTAGGACTCCTCAGGAAGGATCACGCATATTGCCAAATTTAGAGCTGTTTTACTTTGTCTAGCAATGGGATTCAGAGATTTAGGTAGAATAGTCACTACATTCCTGAAATCGTACTGAGAAAGCTTAGCTTGGGAGCAACTCTGTGAAGGCAAAGGATCTATGATGGTATCTAAAGGAGAGCATTGAAGACAGGAAATTAAGCTGTTACTGTGTCTTTATCTTTTTAAAGAATGGATAACAAACAACACTAATATTAAATCAAATACTATAAGTCATTCATAGGCTGTTTCCTGTGAGGCCAAAATGCAATCCCTATAATTCAGATTGCTCTTCCCATGTGTGAAGGACAGATTTAGACCCACTAGGGAAGGGAAAGCTGTGAAGAAGAGGAGGAGAGTTAACAGCTTACTTCTTGGCTGTTAACATTGAATAATTAAATACTAACAGCCAAAAGGAAAGCTGTTGTTTTCCTAGTCCAAATACTCAGTAAGGAATAAAACATTAAGCGGCTATACTGATGATGTCTTTCATTTTCTTTTCATGAAACAAACCAGTAAGTTAAACAACAGATACTTTGGAGACATAAAATATAAGTATTCAGAGTAGCTACAAGTGTAATTTCTGGGGTTTATACTTTGCATGTTATAGGTAAACTGAACATGACTTAGTGCTGAGTTTTTCCCTTAAAATTCTTTCAGCATCTATGGAAATTAAGGCCACTGACAAATCTCTAGAATGCTAAAGCTTTAAACAATGAATACCATATGGGAAAGAACCTGGATAAAGGCTTGTGTGCCCAAAATTTTACCTGTTTCTTTTCCAGCTATATTATTTGATCAAAAACAATTTTTATTTTTGTTTACAAATCTTGTCCTGTTTCTAGAAAGTGAGTTATTAGCCTGTACTTTTACTGGTGCAGAGTCTTACAGTGCTGTGGCTTTAGACTTCAGCCACTGCTCTTTTGTGGTCTTTTCATAAAGGCTGAACTTTCAAGAGATTCTCAACCTGTAGCTTAAGCTTATCAGAGAGGAGAATGAACCAATTTGTTTTACAGGTAGTTTTAATTGTATGTAAAAAAAGGGATTATAAAAAATAAAGTGAAACAGAGATATCACATTCATCATTTCAGACTACAGCACATACTCATTCACACATTTTATGCTTTAAGAAAACTCAGAAGAGAGAAAAAAAGGAGAAAAAAGATACATGAAGGAGAGGTGGCACTCAGATCTCAGCATATCTGACAGAAGAAGTACCCCATAGAGCCAGAAAATTGTCATCGGGTAGCAATGATATCAGTCTAGAACTCCTTCCAGCTTTGGATCACCAGGCCCATCAGCAAAGCTCCCAGTGCTCAGCACCCCTTCACAGTCACTCGTCAATCAAACAGCTCTGAAAATAAAGACCACATGTCATCAAATTTATGGAGTTCTTCCTTTCCTGTTTATGCTACTCTTGCAAGAACTGCCAGATCACTTATGTTGCTGTACCAGCTTTCTATCCTTGGAGAGGCWGGTGGTAATTTTTTTAGTGTCAGAGTATGTAAGTCCTTTTGCCTTTGGTGTGAAACTGAAACGTTGTTCTTACAAGGCAATTCCACACTTCACAGGACACCAGCGACTTTCTTTTACAATGCAAAATTAGTAGATGTGAAAGGTTATTTGTTCATCTCTGTAATGCTCCTTTACTACCTTCAATGGGGAGCATCAGAAGCATGGAACCATAATAACATTTTTGCCTATGCAAAAGCATTCAGAACTTGTTTGAATTGGTTGAATTCAAGCACTGGAATTGACAAATTGCTCTGAAGTGGGCAGTATGTTGGCCCAGTAATTATTATATGAAGGCCATAGAAACAACGTATAGAGGCATTTATAAATAAATGGAGCCAGGACTCAAAGCTATACCTGTATTACTAAATAAAGTAGGCTAGGGCCTATTCTGTGGTCCTGGTCCAGCAGAAATAGCTGAGGTGTTCATACAGCTAAATCTTAATGCTTCCTCCCTGGAAGAGGCTGGCTGTATCCAGAGTGCCTACCTTAGCTCCTGAGGTGTTCCTAGAGATCAGTAATGTAATTTGGCCTGGGCAAAACCTGTGCCAGGAGCCATGCTAACACTTTCATAGTAGGGCTGATTGTTTGCCAGTGTCCAGGCTTTGTTTAATTTACTTGGATAGGTTTATTCAGATTCCCATACCCATGTAATACTTGAATATTACACCTATTATACATACTATATAACAGTATCCTGGAGATTCATGACTAAACAGTCCCATTTCAGTGAAGTGTCACCTCCGTATAACTCACTTCATCTTGGATTCAGCCTGCGTATTCAGAGGCATCATATGAAATAGAGATCACTCCTTGTAGGAGCTGGCACTCTTTTCTCTAATGGAGTTGCATAGATAAAATAGGAAAAAGATTGAAATTTCTATTAAAAGCATTTAAAAAATAGCAGTACTATTGTTGGCAGTTTTCCCAGCATACCATATGTCTACCTTTTCAGATCAATGTAAAAACCACAATCTACTGTTACAGGATCAACATTTCATCTCAGATGTTTCACCCCATGCTTTGCTTTCTGTCAGATGCCACTCTGTTATCCTTTGCAAGTGACTTTGGGCTCCTTTCACATGACCTTTTCCTCAAGGCTATCTTCAATGAATGTTATCAGAGAAGATCACAGAGTCACAAAGCCTAGCCTGCATTTTCCCCAAAGTCAGGATTTTATTCCTTGCTATGTATGCCTTGGCCTACCCTTCTCCCCCCTCCCCTTTTTTCCCCTTTCTGTTGCTTGTAGAAACTTGAGGAGTTTTTTGCAGCACTTTTTGTTGACTTGCAGATTTCTTCCTAGTTTGATTATCGGAGGAATATCCCCTTCTTTGTCTATGTTTGGTTGTCTTTTACCTGCAAGATTTTTTTCTGAAGGTTCTTCACCCTCTTAGTCCATGTAGACTACCTGAAACGAGTTCTTTGCTGGTCTTTGCTTCATGTGCTGAGACAAAGGCTTTGTATATTTTTATCATTTTCCCATAACATTGATTCTTTATATCCAGTATGAATTATTGGCAGATTAACAGCAATCTGGAAAACCAGATGGTGCTTTCCAGACCTCCCTCCTCCTTCCTTTGCACGGTTGAAAGGAAACTAACATTAATACAGCATCAGCCTTCAGTTAAAGCATAGGCTTATCCAGTGTATCAAGTGATGTCAGATCTTTACATACTGCTTTAACTAATGTATGTATTTCCTGTATCTTTTGGACGTAGAAAGAAACTTCCAATATATACCAGCATTTCTACACTATACCATTATTTCTATCTAGAGCTGTACAATACAGATATAAACCTACCGTATCACCATATCACCATATCTGTGTCTAATTACATAAATATAAAGCAGTGACTCTTCCTTTGTAGTCCTAAATATATGAATGTGTATTCACAAAAACATATGTGTATATATGTATATATGTACATACATGATACAGCTGAAGGTATTTATATGTACTTCCTAAATCCATTAGGCATCAATACTGRCATGTTTCTCTGTGGAAATTCTGAAATTTAAGTTTGATTCAAAGTTGTTTGCATGGATTGGAATGGCAAATATCTACCAGTTGCTAATTAATCACAGACATCTCTCCTATCTAGAACAGACCCTGATATCTCCTGTCTCTACACACCTGCATTGTCTCCTGCCTTTGTATTGTGTAATATTTGGCATCTTTGCAGCCTTTCTCTCCGCTAAATGACTTTCTTCAAAGATTTCATGTCAAGAAAATTCATCATGCTAGTTGTACATACGGGGTGTCTTACTGCCTTTTTCTGTACTCACACTATAAATATTTACACTGTAAGACAGGATAAGAATTAGTTTGGATGTGCCCCGGTACACCTCAAGCTCTCTTTCCTTAAGCTTCTTCCAGGAGAACATTCATTTTTTAACAATTCTTTCATTCCATAGGAGGTGGGGTTAGTATGAAATCCACTTAAAGCAGCAGAGCCTAGTAGCAGGTAATATATGCACATGTATATACACACAGATATAAACAGGTTTCAGCCTGAGATATGCAAACTGTATTTGGTAGATTTCTTCCCCTTTTCTTCAGCAGTTTACTTTGATCTTCTTTCTTCTCACAATTAGTAGAACTGAGTCTCCAAAGGCTGCAGAATTATTTATTCCTTATCACAACATGGACTAATAAACTATGCTGTTAGTGTGTGCACACAAGTACCCACCCACATGTTCCTTGCTGCATTGCCTGCAAGAATGCATTTGGCACATTTCAGGCCAGTGGGAATCCCTCAGAAGTATAGGTTAATGAAGCGCATGGGTGCCTCCTGAAATTCTACACTCATTGCTTATAACAATGTTTTCTGYTTTGTGAAAGAATAGCACTTCGTCATTTGGGCATAGCTTTCCTACATTCAAGGGTCAGAGGCACCTCTACAGAGGTGAGGAATTCTGGTCTGGCTTGCCAGGCCTCCTCCTACGGAGCCTTGCATGGTCTTCTGTGTGGAGAGGTCCTGGAGTGATATACCTGGAGAAATTTGCCCTCAGTTCTCTGCTCTGAGTAATTTCAGTGAAACTGAGTGTTAAACAGGAATCAATGAATATAACATTTTTCGTGGCAAGCAATGTGGAATATTTACTGGGTGTGATGGAATTTTGTGAGGCRTTGTTTTGTTTAATTTGGTTTGGTTTCTTTTTTCATTTTGTTTTGTTTGTGAAGTAATAAATGTACTTCAGGCATATAATGAAAAATAATTATTTTCCCCTATCCATGTACGAGTGCCATCCCATTTAAGGTCAAGCAGACCAATATAAAGTTTACCAAGAGAATTATGAGCCCCATGATGGAAGGCAAAATTTATTTATTACTACTGGCTTCTAGTGTCATTTCATGTTTCATGCTCATCATATAAACATTCTCCTGCATTTACTCAGCTGTATACTTATACTCCAAAAGGAGTAACATATGGTATAAGAATCAGATGCCCCTGCCCACATAAAAGCTCTATATATTTGTTTGAATGTAGTCAGGAAACAGTCACGATCTTCTTCCCACCCTCAGAGAAGTCAGTTGAATGCAGCTGAGCCTCTGTGTAACTCCCAGAAAGAGACTGCTGGTGCTRCCCAGCTTCTTTTGGTGGCTGTGTCTTCTCATGAGAAGATTTCACCATGCTTCTCTGAACTTCCACATGCTATGTATTGTCTGCTCTACTGACTCACTCTTCCTCTTCCCCCCTGAAAAGGTAGCTCCAAATTATCAGGTTTGGCTGCGAGGTTGATGATGGGTTCTTCCACAGAAACTTTCTGCTTCATTCTTCTCCAAGGTCTTGTTCTGTATCTCAGTCTCTGTATCTGTAGAGCAGTTAGCATTGTTAGAGAACCCCCATCCTGTTTGTACCCTATACTCATTAATCTGTTTCTAGAGGCCAAATTTTCATCCTTCATGTCAAAAACTGCCTTTACTTCCTCATCCTTTCAAATCAGTACTTCAAATTAAAATACAATGCAAGGTCTGTAATAGATCACTTTGCTTCTGTTGCATCTTTACTTCTTCCCATTCTTGTTCTGAGGTGTTTTCAGTATTTATGTCAGTCATTAATCTGCTATAAATTCCCTTCAGCTATCTTGGTACTGTGATTTTTCTGGCATGTGTAATTGTAACAAAATATGATGCTCTGAACACTAGGACAGGTGTTCTTCTGTGTGGCATAAACTCTTTGTCATGCCTTGAGGTGAGATGACAGGTTTTGTATGCAAAGCAGAGGTCTAGTTCCATGTTCTTCTCGTTACCTACCATGTGGGGGCAGAACAGCTCCACCTAGGAAGATAAAATGAGTTACGTTGGCTCTCAAGGAGAACTAGTGGTTCTGCAACTCAGCTCTCCACAGTAGTAGATAGTCCAGTGAGGAAACCTGCTGAATTAACTGAGTTTCCTAGAAGCCCCTTGGGTTCAGTAAAGTCTCGTCAGGCCTGTTTTGTCTTTCTGTACATTTACAAAAGCTGACTCCTCTGCTCTTGCTATTGCCCCAAAACATAGGAAGCCCACAGTCATAAAGAATTTCATATGTTCTGCTGCACAACCAAACAAGCCAAATTCAACTCTGAAGATTCGGTGAAGATCAGAAGAAGCCCACAGTGCATACAACTGCTGTGTGCTTGAAGCTTCATTGTGTAGCCTAGATCAGCTGTGAAGCCAACGGAAATTCCATATGCAGAGGAACTACACGACATGCAGAGAAGATATCCAGCAATGTCCCATGCAAACACCAGTTCCCAAGATAAACAGATGTATGACTTTATGGTAGGGCTTAAATTCTTTTAATATTCATTGTAGTGTTACTAAGAATTCTGTGCAAGGACAGTAAGTCTTTCAAGGCATTCGGCTGTTCTTAGTAATGCTTAGTAAGACTTTTTCTCTGAAGAGATTGTAATTACTTTTTTACACAGTGTCTACAGCTGTAGGTCATATAAGTCACCAGAAAAAAAGGTGTGTGTTTTCTATTTATCTGTAAAAAGATTTTCTTCTTTCAGAAGATTCTTACTTTGCCATTCCCCTTTCCCCTTGTTCTAATTTTCTAATTGTTTTCAAGTAGAAAACCTGACAGGTTTGTTCTTTCAGTCAAGCTATAAGGTGTTGTTAAAGATCTTAAGATGTGTTTTTCTCATGTACATCAGATAACGCAGGTAATGAATGGAAAGCACTGTGTCTGATGTTTGCCTTCAAAATACCATTTAGTAGTGGGCTAGGACTGTCATTTCCATTCTGATGGCAAAACCACATTTATTTCATGCCAGATGATTCTTCTTTGTTCCATGGGACATGCCATTAAAAGCCAGAATTCAAGCAAAGAATCCTTACATTTGTGATCTTGTATAAAAATTAAACATACAAGCAAAAAGGCTGACTTGCAAGTGGGGATGAGGACCTCCCCCCGAGTTTCTACCAATAATTGTGCTTTCCTTTTGGCAGTTTATTTCTGGTAGTGCTTGAAGTCCTCTGTATCCTGTTGTAGAAAAACTTCCGAAATCTGCAAAAAATACTACAAATTCTTAAGAAAAATCAGAGTTAAATCCAATTCCTTCAGCCACTGATAGAATAAATCTTATTACCTTCAACATCTTTACATACAAATAGGTCTTTTAAGACAAAGCCTAAAAGGCTTTGCAGAGTGATTGAAAAAGGCAAATTAATGACAGCACTTGAAAGTACCTGTAATTATCACTGGCACTGGGTCAGCATAATTGCAATGACAGTTTCATAGAGTGGTGACGCTCACTGCTTCCGAATTTATACAACAGTGCAAAACAAAATGTGACCTCCACTTTCAATATTAAGGTATGTTTGGAGCATTTCGTAAAAAGTGAAACACTCTGTATAGCTGTTTTCATCTGTTGAAGAGCTGTTAAATTCTGAAGCAGAGTCTCAAGAATTTTTCTGGTCAAGATCAACTCTTCTTTCCTATTCATATTTACTTAAGCTTTTCCCTTCACAGTCACCATCACACAATGTCTTTGTAGCAGCTATAACTGCATATATGGAAAAGTAATAATAGGAAAGCATTTAATGAATTTTAAGCTGCTGGAGACAAGGAGAGGAGCCAGCACTGTGTGACCTGCCAGCTCTCTATGCATTGTCAGAGGTCAATAGGGCACAGTTTTGAGAACTGCTCACTAGGATGTTTTGCTGATTTTTTTTGTTATTTTTTTTCCTCCAGCTACATTCCTGATTTCAATTAAATCACAGTCTGAAGTACTCTTTTTGATATAGTTAATACTTTCCAATAAGTACTCTTGGTTTTGTTTCTCCCAAGATGCTGTATTTCCTCACAGTTCTTGGTATCACTTGAAAACCAAAGATACTCTTTTTAGAGAGACTGGCACCAAAGTTTTGCCTTGAGAAAGCAGAGAAGAAAAAATAGTCTTTGGATTATATAGAAACAATTTCTCCCTCCATAGGAAACCTCTTCAAATGTTTCTTTTGTTCCTCCACTATTACTATTTCAATATTAGGGATTTTATCTACCCTGTTAGGCTTCTTTTACTCTTTTTGGAAGTATAAGGGGATCTCCAACATAAGGTCCCTCATCAAACTTTACAGCTGAAATTTTTAGTTTGTAGGGAACAAGAATACATAGAAGTTCTTTTCTTTGCATTTTCCACTAAGTATATGAACCTGACTGTTAACTTACTGATCCAGTGAAAGCTTTCTATGACAACCTACAATTAGTTTTATATAGTTTCTTTTAAAGGGGGCCTGCAACAGATGTCTTGGCTCTCTGCTCCTTGCTTCTGTCTCCTCTAGTTCAATGAAAACTATGCAGTTTAACACCATTTATAAACCACTGTTTCCAGCTCAGATTTTTCTGTGCTAGGACATGGGAAAAGGCTAAGGTTATGTATGAAACTGGGCAAAGGACTGCATTTGGCTTCATTTTTGCAAAACTTATTTTTGATACAGGTTCATTTTAGTGTTTTTGGCAGCTGTTTTGACTTAAAAACAAACACCCCCTCCTCCCCTCCCCTGAAAAACCTGTTACACTCTCAGCAGAGTTCTACAAGCAGCTCTTTGCAGGAGTCCTGCTACTGAAATCTAGAACGGTATGGAGAGCAGTACAGATGGAATTTGAAGCTGTTCTGCTGCTTACAGCTGTCCCAAAGAAGATGATGGGCTTCTGACAATTTCCTTCACTTGCTATGGTAGAGTTGTATAGACCACTTCAAAATCATTTGACTGGATTCCAGTATACTTTCTCATCATTCGCTGACATTCTCATTTTGCTTGTTTGGGTCAATAACCAACCATGATAACCTTATTGCTGCTAAACCAAGATGCCCATGACTGTGCATAGCAGATAGCAATAGTTCTAAAGACCTGGCAGCTGATATCTGTATCTCCAAGGGTATCCTGGCAAATTGTTGTTTGTGACAGCTGAATATTTAAGATAGATAATTTATGTCTTGGCCTTTGCAGATTTTTATGTTGTGTGAATCACATGTGCAGGCAGCTGTCCTGATTGCAAGCTATGCAGTTAGGCTACCCACATCCATGTGCAAAGGTGGGTTAGGGCTGCTTAGCACTGTAAACTAAACTTGGTGCTGCTGCCCCCAAAGTGAGGTGCTGGAATAGGACCTGAGTTGTGGGAAGGCAGAAGGGAGGAAAGGGAGCTAGCTGAGAGGGAGAAGGGGAAGCTTGAGGAATGGGATTTGTTGTTACTGTTAAATTCGAGGAGTGAGAGTGAAGGCCCTATCTGAAAGCTGTTTCCAACCATTCGTAATTCTGTGATCCCCTCAGTGGTGGCAGCAGCTGCACTGAACAGCTTGCTGCAGCTCTGGYATATGCAGAGTAGGCATCAGCAATGTGGTCATTTTGCAGTCTGCTGCCCAGGGCAGCTGCATGTGCTTAGATTTGGCCCTGCTGCACATAAAGGTGGAAGACAAGCATGCAGAGGTGTCCCAGTTCCAAAAGACAAGATCTGTGAAAGCCACTGAGCCCAGACCTCCCACACCTATCCTTCCACTGACCTCCTCTGGATAGTTCCTCAAGTGACCAAAGGCTGCAGATAAACAACGTTTAAGTTGGGGCCACTGCTGAACATCTCTCCCCAGCTACACATTCATTGCGCAGTCAGTAGGTCAGAAAACTAATTCAGTAACAAAAAATAGTTTTCTGTTGGTTCACCAATAAAGCAGACGTATATAGAAGGTAGTGCTAAGGTCTGTCTGTGCAGCTGGGGTGAGAGCAGGGAGGACTGTGTGGCAGAATAGCAAGCTCAGATCAGCAGAAGCATTCAGTCTGCTAACTCCTGTTCAGGCAGCTATTTTAGTGATCTGGACTTAGCTTTATTTTGGAGAGTTTGGGCATGATGTGGATTATTTCTGGTACAGAGTTTACTGTTTCCAAATTGTGTTGTAGAACAAATGCATTTATTGTTACATTCACTAAACCAAAAATGATTATAGATAAAGAGCAATAGTATGACACTTACCTGAAAAAAAACATTTTCCAGTCACTTTGCTCTTTCCAAATTGACCCTGTCTCCCCTGATATTTCCTTTATGATACTAGGTTAGCATGAGTTTAGAGATCAGTCAGATTTCCAGAAAAAAAAAAACAAGCAGGTTAACAAATTCTTTAATGAGTATAACTAGTATGAATAGCTAGAATGAGCTAGATGCATACAAAAATCCTTGTGATTTTCATAAATGTACATGCACATACTAGTTCCCAGAGACCGTGAAAACCCCACGCCCAAATTCTGAAGACAGTTGATTTCAAATCGTGTAAATATATATGTACATAAACTGTACAATTACCATGATTTTCAATTATTCAGTTAATAGATATGTTTTGATCTTTAATTATACACTAAGTTGTGAATACTGCATTTTAAAAGTCATTCTAATTAATATAAGCTATGAAAAAGAGAGTTTTATTTACTAAGTCTGAGGGTTTCTAAAGAATGGTGGCCATAACTGTGTGGAAGAAGAGGCTCAGAACATCACTTAGAGGCCAGAACTAAGATGTGAATCACATTACTAAATGCTGGGAGATTCACGGTTGCTTGCAGACCACGATGTGAGTGGGTAGGTTTGTAAGCCTTTCTGGAGGGAGCATGATCCCTTGATGTGCCCAGCAATTACATTATGAGTTCCAGTTGATGTAAGCAGTAAAGAGATAGTGCTTCATGGCATGGAAAAAAAAAAAAAAAAAAAAAAAGAGAGAGAGACTGACAGACTGACAGATACCTCCAGTCATTTGCTGTGCATTGTGAAAAGATTCTCCAAGTGAACATCTCTCCATTCAATCACATTTTCCACTGGAAATTCCTCTTTCCTTCACATATCTTTCAACATATGAGGCTCTGTGGGCTCATTTGAATAAGTTGCCACACAGGTACTTCAGCTGAAACCACAGGCTGCAGCCTCAGAAAGAGCGGAAATATTTTAAAGAATAAGTCTCTTTCTGAGAGTCAGGCTGGCACTATGTGTTGCTTTCCTGCTTTTGCATGTACACCAAAAAGAAGCTCTACCACCACCACCACCACCACCAAATAAATAGAAGTCACTCTAAAGGTCTGAAATGCCTTAACTAAGATGTGCTGTGTTTGTGTTGCACCCTCACAAAATCCAAGATAGTTTCATTAAATCCTGCATATAGAGAGGCTGAAGCAATATTTAAACACTGAGATCAGTTTTAGGTCTAATTCCCGTGTCAGTCTGTGCATAATAGTGCCTGGCCTATGTGAGTAATTGGGGGCAGGAACTAGAGTCTAAAATCCCCATTCAGACCCCTGTTTAGCAGCATCACACAGGTGAGGAAGCAGTGACAGAGTGGGAAATGTGACTCACACTGGAGGTGATCATTGAGATTAGACTGGAAAATAAACCTTTTATAGCAAGAGTGCTGGATGGTGACAGCAGAATCTATCTGACGTTTGATTCTGTCATTTGCTAGCACAATAAGTCGCCTTTTGGTGTCTCTGGGTCCCACCTGTGAAACAGTGGGCAGTAGAGAATGGGACAGCTTCAGACCTTGAGGTTATCTTCAGAAGCTGGAAAATGCTGTTGTGTTTCTCCATCTCAGGAGCTGTTTGCAGTTCACTGCAGAAAGCAGGGAGTGGGGATAACTGGCTGTCCCACTGTGCTTATGTGTCATATGAAGGCAACCGCAACTGCTATTTTTCTGTGACACAATCCCTGTAATTCTCATTCTTTTCAGTCACATGGCAAGTGAAGGCCCCAATGCTTGTAATGCAGCAAAATAGAGGTAACTTCTGCTACATTTTGCGAAGCAGAGAAGGGCTTCAAAGCGCTGAGGAGAAACTTGCAGAGTGATAGACATAAGGGAACACTGGAATAAGAAAGTACATCTGCTGACTTAATGAGCACTACAGGCCTTCTACAAGGACTGCTTTAAAAGCCTTAAAAGGTTATAATGCATGTCTCATATGTTGCTCTCAGATGTAGGATAGGGAAAATTCTGTATATAAACATCTAGTTTTACACTCTAGAGATTATAGTGTTGTTGATTTCTGTTGATTTCTTTGAATATTCTTTAGAGGGCATTCTTTGCTATTCATTGATAACTTCTATGCAAGTATACTGTTAGAAGATTAACACAGAAACTTCATCCAGTTTTGTCCTCTCTGGACTAATAGAAAGGATTGTACAACATAATCAGTATAAGTAAGRAATATTTTAAACTCATTTTTAACTTCATTGTGGTATAATTATTGTGCATAATTTTGCAAGTAATTCTCAACTAAAAGGAACATAGTCTGTTCACTGTTTTTGATCACCTACAGATTTATCTCTCATTCCTGTGAATGAATTCAAAATTAACTGTTTTTTTCCTACCCTTAATAATGATAAATGACTGTAACTAGATCAGAGAGTTTTGCTCACACTTGTAAGTGATGCGAAATCATTTTCAGTGGTTTAAAGTACATTCATGATTTTTCAGTTTGATGAATTGCACCTTATGTGTATTGGAAGCCTATTACCTAATTTCAACACTCACCCAAGTTTTAGTATTTTATAGGGTTTTTTTAAAGATGATTGTTATTGTAGTGCCAGTGAGGTTAGGGATCCAAGTGGGTAAAATACAAATGCCGATGAAAAGCTCAGCACCAAAAGAGCTGACATCCTGGTCAATAAAATTACACGAGAGCTGATAAACAGAGCAGTAATATGGAACTTCATCTTATACAAACTGCATGATTAGAACACTTCAGGTGAAAGGTCTTCTAAAACATACAAAAAGTATGTGTTATGTCATGACTGAGCACAGGCTGTTTACAAAAGTGTAGCAGAGGGTTCTTTGTAAAAGAGCTCTTTCACTATGCAGAGCCCTGACAGGAAACCAGGGATATGTCTGAAGAGTCAAGATCAAAGGGCAGAGTGACACAGTGGTGAGGCCTGTTACAGACCCTCTGACCAAGAAGATGCAGAGTGTGAGATTTTATACAGTTATAGAAGACTCCTGATTGCAAGCGTTTGCCTTCAAGGGAGATTTCAGTTGTCAAGTTAGGATATTGCTAGGCCTGCACTGTGCAAAAAATCCAGAAGTTCCTAGACTATGTTCGTGATAATTTTTTAATGCAAATGCTGGAAGGACTCTACTTGACCTGCTACTCACAAGCAGGGAAGAATGGGTGGCAAGTAAAGCAAAAAATGACAGCTTGGACTGTGATGTGAAATGATCATGATGTGATGTGAAGTGGTGTGATGTGAAGTGATCATGAAATGATTGAATTCAAGATACAGCAGCTGAATTAGGAACCTAGACTTCAGGAGAGCAGACATTCACTTATTTAGGGAATTGCACATAAATGTCACAGAATGGTTGGGAGGCTTAGTTCGGAGGCACCTCTGGAGTTCTTCTAGTTCAATCCCCTTGCTGAAGCTGGGTCACCTACAGCATATTACCTAGGAGCCTATCCAGATGGCTTTTGCACATCTCCAAGGATGGAGACTACACAACATCTGTGGGCAACCTGTTACAGTGCTGTTAACCCTCTTACCTGTTCCTTATGTTCATACAGAACTTCCAGTGCTTCAGCTTGTGCCCATTGCTTCTTGTGGGCACCACTGGAAAGAATCTGGCCCAACTTTCTTTACACCCTCCATTCAGATACTTGTACAGATTGATAAGATCCCCCCTCATTCTTCTCTTCTCCAAGCTGAACAGTCCCAGCTCTCTCAGCCTTTCCTCACAGGAGACATGCTCCAGTCCCTTCATTCTCTTAGTGGCCCTTCACTGGACTCACTCCAGTAGCTCCATGTCTCTCTTGTACGGGGGAGACAAGAACTGGACCAAGCACTCCAGATGTGGCTTCACCAGGGCTGAGTAGAGGGAAGGCACCCTGCCAATGCTCCCTCAACCTGCTGGCAATGCTCTTCCTAATGCAGCCTAGGATATCATTGGCACATTGCTGGTTCATGGTCAACTTTTTGTCTATCAGAATCCCCAGATCCTTCTCTGCAGAGCTGCTTTCCAGGAGATCAGCCCCCAACCTGTACTGGTGCATGGGGTTATTTTTCCCTAGGAGCAGGACTCTGCACTAGCCCTTGTTGAACCTCATGAGGTTCCTCTCTCCCCATCTCTCCAGCCTGTAGAGATTCCTCTGACTGGCAGCACAGCCTTCTGGGGTATCAGCCACTCCTCTCAGTTTTGGATCATCAGCAAACTTGCAGAGGAGGCACTCTGTCCCTTCTTCCAGGACATTGATGAAGAAGTTGGACAAGACTGGATCCAGACACGTAGCTACAGGCCTCCAAGAAGACTTTGTGCCACTGGTCACAACCCTCTGAGCTCTGCCCTTCAGCTCAGTTCATGTCACTGCCTGCTCCTGAGCTTGCCTATGAGGATGTTATGGGAGACTGTTGAAAGTCTTGTTCAAGTCAAGGTGACAACATCCACTGCTCTGCCTTCACCAACCAAGCCAGTCATTCCATCAGAGAAGGCTATCAGGTTGGTTAAGCATATCCCTTCATCTAGGGCATTGATGAATAAGTTGAAGAGGATTGGATCTGGGGTACACTGTTAGCTATAGGCCTCCAATTAGACTTTGTGCCGCTGAGCACAACCCTCTAAGCTCTGCCATTCAGCCAGTAATTTGTAGGCAGAACTCTTGGAGAGGAGGACTGGCTAGAAACAAAATGAACAAAGAAGAACCTTACTGAGAACTTTGTTAGGAACAACCCATTTCATTTTCCAGGAAGACTGGGACTTTCAGCAGAAGGCTCAGGGAGTAAGCAGGGAACTGCATAATGAACTCAACACAACAGAGTGTACAGTAATTGGACAGAAGGATTTGCAAGAAACGGTAAGTATGTACAAAAGTATAGGTTGGGGTACTTTTTGACAAATACCAGGAAGGCCAAAGCCTATTGGAGCTAAGATGAGGAAGGACATTAAATGTAACAGAAAGAGATCATACAGTTATGAAAGGAAGTTCAAAAAGAGTGTTGGCACAGTAATGAATAGCAGAGAAGAACCTAGGGATGAACACTGCAAAAATAGTAGCTGTCAGATGTCTTTTTGCACCAGTATTTACAGGCAAACCCTGCTTCCAGCATCCCTGCCCCAGCACAAGTCATTAAGCAGAAGGATAGCCTACAGCTAAGGAGCAACAAGTTAGGGACTACTACAGCTAGAGGTATTCAGATATATAGAGCTTGATGAGATCCATCTTATGGTGTTGAAGGAGTTATCTGATGTGACTAGGAAGCTGCTGTCTATTTTCAGTAAGAAATCAGGGTGATCTTGGGAGATCCATGAAAGCTGAAAAAAGACTGAGAACTAAAAAACTCATCTCACATAAAGGTAAAAAGGAGAATCCAGGGAAGAGTACACTGCTAGTGTCACCACAGTCCTTGGAAAAGATCATGGAACACTTTTTCTTGAAATTCTTCTTCAAATACGTCAAGGACAAGAAGGTAGTGGCCTGGACGGGGAGGCAGATGGCATGATTTCAAATTTGCAGGCAATGTTAAGCTGGGCAAGGAGAGAGGGGAGTGATAGACAAACATAGAATGACAGAGCTTCAGTCTAGAGGAATCCTGAGGAATTTGAAGATTGAGCCAACAGAAACTTCATGGGATTAGACAAGAAAGACGAGGTTCTGCAGTTGGGGCAGAATAAACCCAGCATGGGTACAAGGTGGAAAACAACTGGCTGAGCCTTGCTGGAAAGGACCTCAGTGTTATGGTGGACTGCTTGAATCCGTTATGGTTGAGCCAAAAGTGCTCTGTCATCATAAGGCAAATGATACACTGGGCTAGGAGGAGCACGGACAGCCGAACAAGCAAAATTGTTATCCTCATCCCCCCTCTACTTGGTACCAGTGAGACCATACCTGGAACCTTGCATCCAGAATTGACCCATGTTCCTCTCCCACATTCAGAGAAGACTTCAAGAAGAAGGAGGGAGTATGGTGGAGGGCTGCCAAGATGGTGAGGGGCCAAGAACACAAGGAGAAGTTGAGGGAACTGGACTAGTTTAGTCTGGTGAAGACATATCTTAGCAACAGCCTACAGCTACTTGCAGTGGAGTAACAAAGACAATGAAGCCAAACTGTTTCTGTAAGTGGCAGACCCTRTGACAAGGAGCAACAGCCACAAACCGCAGCTGGGAAGTTTAGGTTGTACAATAGGAAAAACTCACTAGAAGGCTAGTGAAACCCTGTAACTTAGGTTGCACTTAGAGAGGCAGTGGAACCTCCACCCTGGCAAATTTTCAAGAGTTTGATAGACAACCCCACAGCTGACCCAGTCTAGCATGGGTGATTCCTTCCAGCAAGAGGCTGGACTAGATGATCTCCACAGGTCCCTTTCAAGGAACATTTCTATGATAAACATTGTGTCTAAATAATAGAAGATACCTGTGTGTTTGCACAGATGCTAGAACAAGTATGATCAAAGGGAGAAATCCTTTTGGGTTAGAGCAAGAGCAAAAATCTCTCAGGAATTTTTAATGATGTTGCATTTTTCTTTTACATCTCTCCAAACTACAGAATGATCATGTTTTCTGTGTCCAGTAAATATTTCCTGAAACACTGCTCTTCCTGTTCTTGATGGCCACTGACCAAAGGGCTCATTTTGTTTCCCAATATTAGTCTCTCTCTCTCATATTTCTTTCTATAGGTTTTTCTCATACTTCTTCAGGGGGAGCTTGAAGTCACTTGTGCTGAACTTTCGCTTGTTATGTGCTTGTAAAATCATTTGGTGCCTGACTAATGACTCCYGAAACTTCCTCTTGATTTTCACTTTTGGACCTCTGTTGGGTTTGACTGGGTGTTGTTGTTTTCAAACAAACTTTATCCTTGATCATACAACTGTAATGAGCATAACTATTATAAAAGTTTGATTTGTTGTCTTCTGATTTACTCTGCTTCAGTTTCCTGCACATCAGGGAGTAGTACACAGTTGCCTACATTCCATGGAAAGGAAAGCAGAGAGTCAGCCACCAGATGCAGACTAAAGCAATGGAAGAAGTCAGTAGTGACTATAGTATGCTGCTTTCCCTAGGAAAAAAAGAAAAAAGAGAAGAGAAGAGAAGAGAAGAGAAGAGAAGAGAAGAGAAGAGAAGAGAAGAGAAGAGAAGAGAAGAGAAGAGAAGAGAAGAGAAGAGAAGAGNAAGAGAAGAGAAGAGAAGAGAAGAGAAGAGAAGAGAAGAGAAGAGAAGAGAAGAGAAGAGAAGAGAAGAGAAGAGAAGAGAAGAGAAGAGAAGAGAGAAAAAAAAGCATCTAATACCTTTTGCATCACCTGCGGAGGTCTCAGGGGATTTTGTGAAGTGAATAGGATAAAGAACAACTGGAAGTGGCAGCCTCCCTTGAGAGCCCCTGTTTTTTTAAGCCAAAATCTCATCTTTCTTCAGCCAACATGTTGTTCCTCTGAGATTACTGTAGTCTCAGAGGATAGCAGGATGTAGTTAACACAGTATGTTTGTACATCTTTGAGGATTATGGAAAAGGAGGAACATAGAGGTAGGTGCAGAATAACATCAAAATGATGTTATTGAATTTTAATAAATATTCCCTCCACATTTCAACATAAACTTGAGACAATTCAATCACATTGCAAGTGCCTGCTGTGCTGAAACTGGGTTGTCACCTCCCTATTCTGAAGACAGTACCTTTTGCCAATGCAGTATGTGTGGGACTTTCTCAGGCTTTCCTGTTGCGTCTGTTCCATGTTGTATTAATAGTCACTGAACCACAGAAAAACTGACTAGGCTTCCTTCGTATTCTTGTTGTGAATCAGGCAGAGCTGGGACTTGCATCTGGTTCTCCCACATGCCACATGAATTTCCTTCACAAGCAAGTTATTAGCTATTCTGGGGTTTCTTTCTTCCAAGTTCTGATCAAAATTTTGAGCTCTCCATGTTGACACTGACTTATTTTACCAAAGACATTGTATGCCAGATAACTGGCATTTTCAAACAATAACAAAACGCATTCAGCAAATAATTGACCATCACCCTCTGAAGTAAGAAGAAGGTTCTTTTCAGTAAAGAAACTGAAAAGCAGAATATCCCCTTCAAAAGATTTGGGCATTTCATCTGTTAATTTCACAATAGGCTCTTGCGATACACTGATTTCTCAAAACTATTTTAGAATTACCTTTAACTAGGTCTTTATAGTGACATTGTTATGTAGTCATGTAACTAGGAATCTTAGCAGCGTCATTGGGCTAGATATTGTACACAAAAGAATAAAAACTATATTTTCTAGCCCCCTATTTGAATGCATGATCCTCTGTAGGGTGCCAGCTGACTGTCATCTTGAACTTGATTTTCAAGTCTCTCTCCTATTTCACTTCCTTTCAATTATGTGTTAGCTGGCCTGTTGCTTTTGTAAATTCGTTTCTGTTCATACTTTGCAATTTTAGTATTACATTCAGGTTTTCCTGATGTACATTTTGGTTTTGCTTTGATGCTGCTTTCCCACTTTCCAGTACTATTCCCCAATAGTATGACTTTGTTTTAATTGAAACCAGAAGCAAGTGTGGTATTGTATTCAGAGGGAATAAAGAGATGGTCCCTAAGTTACTGCATGTGTGTATGTTCTGCAGTAACTAGAGGCCAGTGGTGGAAGGAGAAGAGGCTGCCAGACAGCAGCTACACAGTAGTAGCACCCTTCACTGTGTGAGGCTGAGCTCAAGCATGAGAGGGAGCTCTTAGCTATTTAGGTAATCTTTCAGTGCAACCTAAAGAAAGTTGCAGATGCCAGGTAGCAGCAAGGGCCAACTGATCCCTAAGGAATAGGGAGCCACAAGGGATAACACAGCTCACAGGGAAGAGGCCTCACCAGCCAGAGCCCAGGCCCACACTACCTAAGCAAGACAAGCAGAGCTGCCCCACAGATGGCAGCCAGGTCCAACCAACAGTCCAGGTCATAAGGCAATATTACAGTCATGAGGCAGGCCCTAGGTCAAAATGAAAAATCAAACCTCAGATCAGAGTTAGCATCAGATCTAATGGGTGCCCAGCAGGTCCATAGCAATGGACTGTAGCTGAGCTGAAGACTGGTACTCCTCCAATGTAACTCAGGCAGGTGATGAAAGCACAGGGCTGAGCTTAAATGGAGCTCCTGGGCCAGTGGGTGTGGGTAGAGACCCTGGGTGAGGCTAGTCAGAGCCATTAAGGCCTAACAGTGCCCAAGAGGCCCTGACAGCAGGGTAGATTTTTTATTGTGTTTGGCTGTTCCTGTGAGGTTGCACACAGACTATCAGTGGGCTTACATGCTACAGATTAGAAAACTTTGTCAAAGAAGTACTATAAATTTAGAACAGAAGTTGCAAAGGAGGCTGTTCTTGATTCAGTGCTGCTCAATGTCTTTATCAACAATCTGAAAGGAAATGTATAATCATCACATAGGTATAGATGATGAAAATTTGAATAATGAAAATTATCCAGGATAATCATGTGATCCAGTGGCTGAATGCTGAAGCTGGAGACCTTCAGACCAGAAATCAGGCATGGGGTTCACTCTAATTCACTCACAAGAAATGGATTGTCCAAACCATGTCTCATGCCACTTTTCTAAGCATAAATAGTGAAATGCATAATTTGCCATTTTCCCCACATCTGTACTGTTCTACTGGAGCTTAAGATGACTCTACTTCCATATMTTGTTATTTTATGGAGGAAATAGTTAGGTTTGTTTAGTGAGATCTAACAGTTTATAGGCAGCAGAAGCTCACTTGCTGAAGGTACTGGTGGGCACTGTGGTATGGAGCCAGGACAGACCCTTCCCTCACTTGTACTGAGCATTCACACACACTCAGATTCTCATGGAGTCAATGCTGCAACAGTATGTGGGTGAGCAGGAGGGCAGGATGCTGTTCTAACAGCTCTTCTTTCTCTTACACATTAATACACACAGCCGAGTGTATTTCAGTTCATTTTTTCCTATCAGTACCCTTTAGTTCTACTAGCTGCTCAACTTCTAGGTTTCAGACTAGTCTATCAGAAGCATAGCTGCAAGTGTCTGACAAGACCTACCTTGATTGGAGTAAACCTGGAAAATATGTCTAGTCCATCATTTAATAACAAGCTTTTACAGTAGTATCCAGAATACATATAGTCAGTGAATTCAGTGGGAATCAGAGTGGACCATTACAGTGTAGCCTATGGCAAATGTGATTATGGCTCATTCCATGTAAGTTAAGTGTATGAAATGCCAGTGTATAGATGGAAAAGTGTAGAAGCCATAAAGTTTTGATCCCACGGTATACATACTGCAATTGTTCATCCTGTGGATCAAGCAGCTTAGTGTATTTTCTAAGATAAGTCTTTCAGAAGGTTCACTTCTATTTGCTGTCAAGTTTTGTTTGCACAAATAGAGCTTGCTGGTAGCAGAGTGGTGTTATCCTACCAGGGAAATGTTCAGGAGAGGTCTCCGTGGGATTCTTGTATTCTCTCAGATAGACTTATCCCTAGGGAATTCTATATTTGGTGGCCAATTCCAGCTAAGAGGAAATTTTTAAGAGAGTGTATCTTCTTTGCCAAACAAAGAAGACAACGTGTTGCTCTGAAGGAAGAATACAATCTAAACGAATGAGAAGTAAAGCCTTACAAGAGCAGAAGAGATTATTAGTGTAATGAAGACAGAGGACCCTGCCCTTTCCTTTTCCCTTCTCTTTTCCCTTCCTTTCCCTTCCCTTCCCTATAATCAAACAGGCGTTGCCTAATAAAATGGGGAAAACACTTCTGCTCTTATATGGCTACTTCCACCCATCTGCCTGTTTTGTCTGTTTGAGACTTTCAGTCTGACATTCAGGGTTACATCCATATTAGGAAAAAGGTTAATGCCTTGTAATCTCAGTTTGACTTGAGTCTTTGCTAGTGTCTGCTTTTATTGCTAAGAAGAGTGAAAGATGTTAATAAGGTGTTCAACTTAACTGTATAAAGAGTACAACCTATCCTGGGCTCAAATTTGAGTTTCACTCAAGGTTAGTTAAGATAGATGGATTACCTCTAACCTAATCACCTGTATCTTTCTAAATGGAAGGATGTCCAAGAAATCTTTGCTCCTTAAAGTGCAGGCTCTCTTTTGTTTTATTTTTGCACTGCTTAGCTTAATAGGGCTCTGATACAATCCTAGGTTCCACTAAAATATTAATACTAGTTTTGTTAAGAAAATCAAACAACAAAGACAGATCCAAAACTTGGAGGAGTCAATGGATTTGAGTGAGGTTTGTGTCTTACTGATAGCTGCTACAAACTTAAATGTATATTTAAAAATAATATACACATCATTAAAATGAGAATTTTCAGATGTACTTCATAAGCACTCACATATATAGAAATGGTGAAGATGGATGAAGATGGCTTTGAATCTCTGATTTCTTTTTAAAGTTTGTGTGAATAATGCCAACAATTATTACAAGCCCACCTTTTGCTGAATTGCACAGTCACTTTGTGAATCAAATATAAAATTTAGTTGGTGTATTTTGCCAAACTTATATTAGTTGTAACTGTTTGCCATTTGTCAAGTTTAAAAACTATAAAACTAATGAGACACACATTGCATTAGTCAGGACCAGTTAAAAAAATCCTCTCTTATTCTATAGCTTGTCTAAGCAATCAGCTCATTTTTTGACTACCTGAGAGTGCACCAAACTTTTCTTTCTAGCAGGTAGTATATTAGTCATGAAACTAAGGAAACACTAAGCAGCAAATTAGCCATGAGAGAGTAGCAGATAAAAGGGTTTCATTTCCATAACACTTTCTGTGTTTTTCCCACTCATCTTTCTGCATACATGCAAGTATGTATGCATGCATGTATGCCCCACTTTCTGTATCCAGTGGTTTCCTATCAAGCTTACTCCAAGACAAACATCTGGCATTTGCTGTGTTCTGCGGATGGATCATGAGTGACACACACAGTGTGCAGCTGTCTCTATCTGGCACTCAGATGACTACTTGTTTGCGAATCAACCATTAGCTGTGTGATTAAATATACAGAATGAGAGGTTGTTACATAGTGGTGGGTGAGATACTGGATGATAATTACAAGAGATGTAAGGATTGTTGTTGTAACCAGGGCTATAACAAAAATTAAATCTATTATTCAAACTGTCCATCACTGAATATCCAATGGCAGTTCCCTAAAGGAGAACAAAAAACAAAACTAGTCCATATTTCAGTGAGAGTAAAGAGGTGTCTCCATGTTTTCATTAAAGAGCTGTGGTCACCTGCAAATATGATCACATTTCAAACTAAATCAAATATGCAGTTTCTCACAACCGTTTGCAAAGGACGTCAAGAGTTATGTGTGAAAAAAGAAAGAATGAAAACTGATAGCTTTGTGCTGCTAAGTTCAATTAATTTAGCTAGTGGAGCAAAATTGCAGGTGTTAATTCTGCAGGTGCCAGTTGGGTCTAGTCAGGTTTTATCTGCTGCTTAGTGTGGCTCAGCTGGCCAAGCTACAGGCTTAATACCTAGCAGAGAGGGACAGTCACCTGCTGTGCTGTAATATATTGCTATATTTTGTACAAATTGAAAGAAAATATAACTCAACATAAATGAAAAATCTTTTCTCAGTAATATTTTAAAGCATCATAATAAGTTTTAAATGAACTTTATATGTAAATTGTTCAGACAATGCAGAAGGAAAACACTGACAGTTTGTTTTTCTTTCACTGTGTTATTTATAGCAACATTTATCCTATATACAAGGAGGAAAAATGATTTTAAAATGTCATCAACTCATCATTACAAATTCACAGGGTGCCATCCAGATCCTCTGGAGGTCAGTGGGTGTTCTGCTTTGGACCTCTGCAGTTATGGAATAATGTTCATGTTAATTTGGAGTAAAACACTCCAGTGTTGGAGACTGGAATAGTTGACAGGAGGAGGAGCTAAGGCAACTGGTTATGTTTACCCTGGAGAAGAAAAGAGTAAGGGGAGAGCTAATTGCTGCCCCCAACTATCTAGAGGGAGATTATAGAGAAGAGACAGCCAGATTTTTCTCAGAGTTGCTCAACAAAAGGACAAGAGGCAACAGTCACAAAAAGCAACAAAGGAGTTTCTGACTGGATAATAGGTGAAAGTTCTTCACTAGAAGGGTAGTCAAATACTGTAAAAGGAACTCTGTTTTTCCAAAGAATTTGCAGAATTTCTGTCCACAGAGATGTTGAAAACTTACCTGATCTACCTTGAAGTCTAGATCCACTTTGAATGGGTAATCAGAGTAGAGACCTCCAGAGATCCCCGCCAACCTAAATCTTTCTGACATTCTGCATTTCTATTCTAAATTGCATCTTGCTGCCAGCCATGCTCTCTGCGTCCTCTTTCAGAAGAAGATGGAATCCATCCTCAGTTTGGGATCCCTGGAAGAAATTAGACAGGACAGTCCTTAGGGGAAAATGCTTGCTTTGAAAAAGAAGCTTTTAAAACGTGATTGTGACTTTGTTAGTTTACTGTTTCTAATTGAAAGCCTACATGGAAAATGTTTTTGCTTTCTAGTGGTTAGCCAGGTGACTCATGCGCTGTCACTTGTAAGAAGGACCACATAGGGCAAAGTGCACTGCAATGCTCAATCAGCCTCATAATCTTCATCTTACCTGACCACGCAATAGAGGTCATGAACAAATAACTGGCTCAAAGCCACTGTTTGGCTTAAGTTAACTAATATTAGAGTTTTTGCTGAATAAACACTACTTCTCCTTTGGGTGCTTTTAAAGGCAAAAAGGCACCTGGGAAGTGTGGAGAGCCTGTGGAAGTGGAGGTTACTATCCTGCCTGCTGGCCCCTCCAGTTACTGAGTCCTGCCTTCAACCAGGAACTACAGTCCTGTTGGTGGGAAGGGGAAGTGGCACTGGGACCTGAGGAGGGAGGGGGAGTTTGGTTGGCAACAAAGTAGACAAGACTTAAGGGACAGAGGTGTAGTTGCATATTATGTCTTGGGGAGCTCTGTGAGATTGTTGGTGGATTTAAGAGCTAGAACCTGGCTGAACTGAGGAGTGGTGTGAGGTCATATTAGACATAACTCAGACTGAGAGTACTTTTTGGTCTACTCCATAAGATCATTTTATTGCACAAGTCAAAGACAGGTGAACATTTGGTAATGTTTTCCACRGGGTATCTACTATCTGTTATATTTTTGGTGCTCCTGCAGGTGCATGGGTTTAAAATGGTTGCATATCTGTCATAACTAACCCTTTTGCAGGAGAACACGTGAAGCCACGGACATCCTTTGACTCACACATAGTCCATCCAGACCTGGAACTGTTGGTGTCTGGAGGGTCCATTGTACACAGAAAGTTTCCCACAAACTTGCCTGTTGCAACACTGCTCATGGTGTGAGCCAGCTCTCAGTTCCTCTTAGGAACTTTCAAAATTATTATTTTAGGCATAYACATGGAGATTACAGGACTTAAAAGACAGAAAAGGGGCTGCATCACTGATTATCCATTCTGTAAGCCTTGGTCAAACCTTGCTGTCCTACTTCCTTTACTTTTCTTCATAAAGAGGAAGACAAGCTATATCCTGTGGTCACAGTCTATGACTCCTTGCCCAAATTGCCATGTCTGGGTAAACTTGCTTAAGCTGCTGTCTTGGAGTCAGAACTGCTTTGTTTTACTGACTTCAAGTGTATGCCTGAAAAGAAGAGGGAATAAGAAGGTCCTGGGAGGTTTCCTTGACACTGAAAGAAATCAGGGACTGTGTTCCTTCTGCCCAGAACCAGTTTTGTTCTTACAGCCTAGGGAGATTGTTCATTTTATTTAGTATAGACACCTTTCCTGGGAGACCTTTGCAAACCTGTCTTGAACCATCTGAAAAGCCAGTTCCTTGTGAGGGCCCAGGAGCTCATGGGCTCAAAACACCTGCTGTATAAGAACTCTCTTATTTCTGCCCAAGCCTGCATGCTCCTTTCAGAAAAGGAGTATTTTGTCCCTCAGTAGCAAAGAGAAGATGGGGTGAATCCCCCCGATATGCTATGCCTGTGTGAGATCAACTAGAACTACTGGATGGGAGCATTCAATACATATGTCCTCTTGCTTTCAGGGTGTCTTAGGTAGTGTTGAGCCAGGCAGGGCCCCTTTGTAATCCTTCATGATGAGGTTATGGGGTGACCATTATGCCTAGGATTTGAGGATGAGATGAGCCCTTGCCTTGCTGATGAATCCTTTTCCTCCCCGAGGGGCCTGCTGACTGGCATCATGTCAGAGAGCACAGAGCTGGTCTCCACATGAGGAAGACTGTGGGAGGCCTGCAGGCTTTCATGTGGACACAGATAGGTTCCTCTGCTTTGGGGTATCCTCAGTGGAATGGTCTTTGGGGTGATCTAACAGGGCAGCATAGAYCTGGCCAGTGCCTTTTCTTTTTTCTTTTGCATCTACACTGTGTTGGAATTCTTTTCCCCCACATAATTATTCTGCCCATATCTCAGGCCTTAGCAACTTGCAAAGGGTTAAAGAGGTTTGTTTGCTCAGGGCTAATCTACGTGGGAAGCTGGGTAGATTTAGGAGGGGAGCTAATGGAGCTGTAGCCCCTACTTAACTACTGTGTAGCCATGTAAATTTACACAGTACCTGCAGCAAGTCCTGGGACTGTTAAGCTGGGGATTCACAATGCACTGAAACCTCCCAGAGGCGCAGTGTGTGGAGAAAACTGCCCAGCACAATGAACCACTTTTCATGCACACACCTTCATTTAATGAGCAGTAGCTTCCCCATATAGACAAGTCCTTGGACTGTGGCAAGAGGCCATCCACTATTCTGTGTTTGTAGGGTGCCTGGCAGGACATCATTTTAGGTTGGTACTTAGGCAGTATTGTAGTAAATTATAAAAGATTCTCTCTTTGATGCCTTGTGGGAGAAGGCACCGGGCCTGATTTTCCTCCACCTTGTTCCTTGTGTTGTGGTTCACACAAATCACTATAAAATGCTCCCATGCTGGTTTGGTAACCACTTTGCCACAGGTATAAATTACTACCCTAGGTGCACGGCAGTGGGGGAATGAGGCCAACTATCTCTAAAGGTCAAAGGAGCATTCATTGCACCGCTAAGTCTACTGTGACTTCATTGTGATTTCACATCAATCAAAATGCTGTTGTTGTTAAAGCATTTAAAATCAATACAAAACTGAAAAAAAAAAGACCTTCACTTTCCTTTTCTGCTTCTTTGCACTGTGCAGAAATATCTTGTTATACTCTGGCCTTCTCAAACATTGTTCCTGCATGTACAGGTTGCAGATATAAGTGTGTTTAGCCAAAAGCAGCATGAAAGGGGATAGGATAATTCTCACTCAACCTAAAATAGAAGGGAACAGTGGATAGAAACAATCACTGTAATTCTAACTTCCTCAGACAAAATGGCAATGATGTCAGATACAGGAAAAGAAGAAACAATGGTTATCATACAGTATGGTATGGTTTAACCAAAGATGATTTTTGTTCCGACTTTCTAATAAAAGGTCCTCTGCTGTAAAAGGAAAATATAAATGGAGCAACCAAAATACTTTTAAAGATACCCAGCTGTACAAAAGTACATGAAGAACGGATTTGTTCACCCTCAGCTGCTTGGCAGAGACTGTGAGAGCACACACTTGCTTTCAGTTCTTTCCTAATGCGCCTCTCAGCTTTGATCTGGAGAGAGACCCATAAAACTAGTAACTTCCACTTGACAAGGCTAAATTATAGTTCTTAAAAAAATAAATTCTGAAATAAAATAAAACCCAAAATTGTGCTATATTTGACAACTSTAACAGCATTTGTTTTCTGCTTTTTGTGTTTAGATGAAAGTATTATGTTTCCTCTGGCTGTTTTGTTGCTAAATTTGAGCAGCTTACCATTCCTGTTTTCTGAGTATACTGTATTTATCTAAGAAAGTTGATTGTGAATCAATGTCACATTATATTTACCTTTTAAGTTAACGTAGTGGCTTTCTCGGAACTTATTTATATAATTCTTTGGATTCTCAGTTTGATGCTGCACATCCAACCCACAAATGCATCTCCAGTGTTTCTGCTGTGTTTCATTTTGTTGCTAACTAATGATGATCTAACTTTGAGGCTGGCTCTGCTTGAGCAGGAGGCTGGACTAGATGACCTCCAGAGGTCCCTTTCTGCCTAAATATTCTGTGATTTTATGCCCTCATTGATTATTGCTGGCAGATTTTGGAATAGCAGGCAGGGAGAGCTGAGGTGAGCCTCATTGTCACTGTTCTTGTGACCCTTGCTCAGCTGATCCTGACACATGATCGCTTCTCAGTAATACCAAGGAAAGTGAGAAAACTGAAGGTTCCTCTAGGGCAGCCCTAAAGGAACTGCATTTATAGAAAAGAACAGAAAATGATAATTCTCCTGCAGCATTTTTAAACCATGTGATTGAATTTACTTCTTTTATAGAACTGTTTGAGTTATTTTGGAAGCTGGGCAGGATGGAGACCTTTCTGTATTGAAATAAWTTCTATACATTTTTTTATTAATCTCTATATTATCACATTGATCAAATTCCTATTCTGTAAGTCTCATAAAGGTAAATTTGGTGGATGTTCAGGACCTGACCACTAATTGCAGTCATTCTGCCATACCCTAACTGGAGAAAACAAAGCATGGATTCAGTTTCTAGTGATCCTTTCTAACACACTTAGATGACACCAGCTCAGATTCCCTTTTCTGCAGCAATGAGTGCCTAAATTATGCTCAATGAGCAGCCAATGGACAGTGACAATTTCTCACTTACATATTGTGAATGATATATAGTGGGGTTAAACAAAACAGCAGTTCAGCGGAAATGGCAGTGGGAAGAAAACCATATCAGCAGTTTGGGAAGCCTCTCTCTTCCTCCCTTTCTGTCTTCCTTCTTTCTTCTTCCATGGGTAATAGTCCCATTGTCTTACAAGTATGAATATTTAATACAGTATCTTGTGCTGGATCTCCCCAGCCATGGAAGTACCTAGTGGACAGGGTGATACGGTGCCCTTTGGAAGAAAATGTCTGATTTCAAGCCTTAAGAAGATACTGCTGCTATGTGGAGACTGTACTGGAGCTGGAAGCTTACTGTTTCTCAAGCAAGCCATAATACTAATTCTTGTTAGCAGCAACACCAGCCGCGTTCACTGCTGGTCATTACTTCTGTCTTGCCAGTCATTCCCATTAGCTGTATGCTGCTTCCCATTAGCTGTATGCTGCCCCTTGCTTACTGCTTTAGTATGTTGAACCGTCTCTCATGGCAGCCCCAGCAGCTTTTTAGAGAAGGAACAATGACAGCAGCAGGGCGGAGCAAACTATCTACCTTGCCAAATGTTGTACTTACTAACATTTTGTAAAACTACCAGTCCAATACATTTATCATCTACCTTGTAAAGCCAAGCAAAGGACAATTTCCAGCAGTAGTTTACTAGTAGGGGATGAGGGTGCTAGAGCTCCTGCTCTCTCTCTTTCTGGACAGGAAGAATGAGGAGTCAAAAACTGAATATCAAGCAGGAGGAGGGCTTACAACTTAACAACTTCTTTTTCTTTATTTTTGTGAACATCCCTTTAAATTCAAAACCTAGTCAGCACTTAGGACAAAAGACAAAAACCAAATGATTTTTTGTGCCTGTCAGAAGCATTTCTGATGTGCTTCTTGGCATAGCACTTAGTTACCTGTTGCTCTATTATAAACATTTTAAATGGAGTCCTATAGAAAGTCAGTGAGGCTGCTGACTCTATTGCCAGTGAGAGTTACAGATAGAAATCTGTGGTCTTTTGAATTAAAATAATTTAAAAGATTTTTATTTAAATTGGTATATCATTTAGCTAAGGTAAAGGCTGCTGATCCCAAATTTGGCTACTTTTGCATGAGGTTTGTAATTTGCAATAATGGCTTCTCCATTCTCCTCTGAGTGATTAAAAAAAAAAAATTACCTGGATTTTTCTACAGACATGAAGCCCCAGTTTCATAACTCACAGACAGTGCAGTGTGCTATCATGTGACATTACTGTTGTCAAAAATTTGTGCATAAAGTCAAGAGAAATGTGCTGAGTGAACTTGGACATTTGAAGACCGCAGGCACACAGCCTCAAAGCTGATGAGATTAATGCTTCTGGCATCACACAGAGTTGGTATTATATTCATGCTGTGGTAGGGATTTCTTTTTCCATAGACCTCCTGATTGTAAAGGGGGATTCCAAAACTCACATGCAAGCAGCAAATGTCTCCAAGTACACTGTGGAACTCGGCCAGGAACAGAAACCCCGGCTACTGTCCGCTGCTGCTGTATGCCTGGAAACTGGATAGCTCTCTGAGTGTGGTGTATCATGGCACTCACAAGTCATATGAGGGAGACATCAGGAAACAGGAGCTGACAGTCACATCACTGCCACTCAGAGAGGGTGCAGTGCTTAAAAAGGAGCCCTGGATGCTTTCGGCATGACTGAACCTGCTGCTAATCTGCATATGTCTGGATTAGAAGTCACACCATTGTAAAGATGCCATGATCCAGGCAGTACCCATATGTCATCCTTGCACTGACAGTTCCTAAGTATTCTGTCCCCTACAGCTCTATTCCTAAGCACAAACAACAAAAGGAGGCGAAAGACACAGCACAGAGACTGTGAAGCATCCCAGTTCTGATTCAAGTATCCCTGTGCCTTTAGGATCCCTGGGTTTATGCTCTCTCTGAATGTGTTTGCAGATCCTCTTCATCTTTTGAAAAAAAAGAGAGAATGCATTTGCCAATAGTTTCTCATTTTAGTCCTTTAACAACATTATTATGTGGGTTGACTGAATATATCATTTCTAATCAGATGCAGAACAGCATACTCTACCTTCCTGACAGTGTTATAGACCACATACTATTTGATTTAGTCTAATGATGGGATTGTAAATATGGAGCTTCACATCAAGCTCCCTGCTGGAGTGGTGCCTCCTATTCTAGCCTGAATGCAAATATTCCTAGAGGCGGGAGCTCGGCTCTGAGTGATCAGAAGATGAATACCAGTGCCGATGTACATTTGCATCTGATTCTGAATGCAGACGTGAGCTTGAAACAGAAAGGCAGACAGTTTTGGACAGATTGATAAGGATCATTCTGGCCATCTCACAAAAATGAATCAAAGTTCTAATTTGGTCAGCCGAGCCTTGTGCAAACATGAACAATATATGCTATATACATTTTTTTCCAATGCATTGAGTGCTAGGCAAGACCTTAATGATGTGACTTCCTGAAATATTTTTCACATGCCAATGATGAGTTCAGTAGTGAATTGTGATTTCTACAGCAGGCTGAATGAATTAAGAAATGCACAAGAAGGCCTTTGTTTATTTTAAAACAGAAATTAAAGTAAATGAAAGTCTCCTGAAGAAGACAGCCATACCATACATATGTAAACAATTACTTTGTGAACCAGAACTGATTTTACTGAAAGTCATGTTTCTTGCTAGTCTTTGTTTGTTTGCTGTGGCAGAGACTAAAAATCTTTGCTCAAAGGGTGTTGATTAAGCAGCACTTCCTGTATTGCATGTAGGGTGACAAGCAAAATGGTAGTGAGCAGATCCCAGCTCACACTTCTGTTAGCACTCATACATCAGAAGACTTGGCAGCTTAGCTTCAGGCCTCTGCTTTAGCCTCTGCTCCACATGTCACAGGCTATGTGCATTCCTTGCCAGAAATGTTGCAGGTTACCAGCATGGAAGAAGGGAACAATCTGGGAAAATGTATAGTCTTTCTTTTTTCAAAACCAAGCACATGAAGCAGCCTTTCAAATTGCAGGTATTCACAAGTCACCTTGTCTGCTTCATAATGTCATTGTCACTAGTACTTAGGTGTCTTGAGGTGGTCAGGTTCAGTAAGATGGTGCTACCCTGGTTTCTGCATGGCCTTATTCTGGGATGTAAAGTGTACAGAATCAAAACTAAAATTTAATCATTTTTTCTTGTCTGGAGCAACTGATGTATTCTGAGTACCTTCACATAGCAGGTCCTAGAATCCAATCCAGTTCTAGGAGGATTTTTTTTGTTTTTACTGTGCACCTGAGAAAGCCTTATCTGCAGCTAAGGTCAGATGCTTCAAAATTCTTAGTTGTTCAGAGATGCCTGTGGCAAGATTTTCAAGCATGACTAAAGAAGTTAGGTACCCAGCTCTTACTGATTTCATGAAAGCAGTGGGAGTCAGCCAACTGGCCTGTTTAGTCACATTTGAAATTCCCACTAGATAACTATCTAAGTATTTCGGCAGCTTTGGAAAACCTGTCTCTTGGCGCTTTCTAGAGTGTGCTGTCATTAATATAGAAAGGTCATTCAGGGTTCCAGCATTATTTGGACAAGATTGGTGTGTACAAGGGAGACACATGCACAGTGTGGAGGAAATCTGAATCCTGCACTGGAATGTACAGTGAAGACTACTGAAATTGGAGTTCACTCTGTGAATTGAGGCAGATGTGGTGTTCTCTTTGGAGAGGGCAGTATGGAGTGCAGGTAGTATGATTTCAATACAGGCATAAATCTTGGACCAGATATTTCAGGCTGAACTAACTGATTTGACTACTTAGTACTTTTTATATAAAAAAAATAATTCATAGAACTCCAGGCAAAATTTTTTCTAAATAATGCAAGAGTTGTGGGTTCTTTGGGCACTATTACATGATAACTAGGTTTTCTGGATTAATGCTGCTTATTCTACTGTTGAATAAAACTAAAAAATTTATTGTTACAAGCTCCAAGCTTGCCTGTTTTGATCTCATATACCTTCCCTGCAGTACAATCAGAGCTATACCGGCTTTTGAGGGCTGTGTACAGTGCTTGTCCAAACTCATGAAGATGAATAAAAAATAACATCTGTATTTACCTCAAGGACACACCAACAGGAGCCAGGCAAAGTCACTGTGATGTTGAAACAGATGCTTCTAGCTAAAATGACATTGTTGGGCTTAGGGGGTTTATGTTCATGTTATGGGCTGTTAACCAAGCACATAACATTTTGCCCAGAAAAAGGACTTACATGAGGTGTAGTACTCATTCTGTGATGGTTGCTCCAATTGGTTTTCATGACTTGGGACAGCTTGAAAGAAATATCTTCTGAAACCACTAGAAAATTCATCCTTTTAGGCAGTCTTTCCCAACACTGCCACATTTTTAGCACCTGCTCTCACTCTGCATGTGAGCAGAGAAGGTGGGAGAGTGGGCAGCATGTAACTGCTAGGACAGCAGGCAACAGTACTGGTTTTGCTGGTCAAGATAATGATCAGCCTTGGGCCAGGAAAATTCAAACAGCATAAGGACACAGAAAGCTCAGATTTTCGTCCATCTTGATTTGTGCACAGGGAGAAGACGTGGAGTCTATGTCTCTTAGCAGTGTACTGACTACCAAGCCTAACTGTAAGTAAGTGTACAACATAAGTCAGAATATGTTGATCTGCCTGTGCTGGTATCTCCCTGATCCGCCTTTACCCTTATCATTTTTTTCCAGCACCTGCAAGTGGTCCTGACTACAAAGTGGAAACAGTGCACCAGAGAATTTAAGGGTGAAAGGCGCTTGTAATTATGAGATAGTTGGTGATGCAACAGAGATGTTGAAATGCATAGAAACTAATGATGTTAGTATCATAGTCATTGCTGCACTAGGAGGCTTTAGCATTAAATGTGTCTCATTAGAAGAAGGAAGGTGGCTGTGATCATGTCTGTGGTGGATGCTTGTGGGTCTGCCACCTGATCCTTCACATAGTTTGGATTCATTGGCCAGTGTTAACCACACTGTACAAAGAGGTAGAAATTTCAAAGTGATTAAGTTTCCTCACACTTTGTGGAAATAGATAGCTGGATAGAGGATAGAAAACTCCTTTGCTGAGCCCAGTAAATAGAAAGTTAGCATTTTGTGCACACACCTTATTTGATACTAGAGAATCCACTTGGTAAAGAAATGGTAGCACTTTGATGCCAAAGTCAATCCAACAGGAGACACAAATGCATAAAAAGCAGGCTTCACTGCTTTTGCTCTCACGGAGCAGCACGTTCCAGTGTCTACCTGTCTTTACACCTGATGGGTTACAATAGCTTAACCATGGCAATTAACAGAGCTCTGCTGTCTTTAGGGGGAAGGGTGGCACTTGGTTTCAGAGTGGAGATTCCTCAGAGCTGCTTAAATGCTAGCTAGATGGCAGCAAAGTGTACACATATTTTGCTTTGCTATTTTAATGTGACAGCTGGCCATGATGAGGTCAGGAATCATTTCAAAAGAGTAACACCAAGCCTTCTTGTTGCTCTGAACCTCCTCCCTCCCCCACCCCGCACACATTCCCCTTGCTATATATTTGCCCCTTGATGGGGGGTACAGGTTTCTATTTTCCCTCTATGCCTCTTTTTGGCTCAGAAAATGCCTGATTTTCTTCCTTTTTGTACTTTTGTGTTTTGTGTTTTTTGKTTTTTTTGTGCCCTAAAAGCTCTCTTCTCTCCTTCCTTCTTCCTCAAGGACATAGACAATAGCAGTGACTCCTACAGAGGCAGAGGAGAGAGAGATTTTGGCAGTTTTATTGTCTTAATAGTCTTCAGAATGGCTTCCTTTTCTTTAATATTTTGACAGAAGCTCTTCTGTCTTTCAAGAGTTGACCCATACCACTGAACCATCTTCACACACATTTTGTTTGTGTTGGCAGAAGACCAGCTGTTTTTCCTAGCCATCCATTCATTCTGCAGGAGTGCAATCCCAAAAAACAGGGGTGTCAGTCACTGGATCAGAGAGTCCTAATGTAGCTGCTAAGAGAACAGTAAGGAAGGAGAAAGCAGAGGGGCAAAAATGTAGAGGGAATGGAAAGAAAAATGCTGGATACCTTGCAATTTTTGAGATATTGGAGGAAAAGCTATTTGTCGGATAAATGTGGAACCTGAAGGTTAAGGGCCAGCAGATGATAAGTAAACAAACACATCTGAGCTTATAGTCTTCTTGCTCTTCTACCATTCAACTAAAAAACAAATAATGAAAAATTTGACAGCTTGGATCTCGTTGTCTGGAGAATAGTCCATAGAAAAAATGCAAAATTTTGACAGTATGTTAGTCATAAGGTCAGTCCAGGCAAAGGGAAGCTGCAGGACACTTAACTGGTTTAGTCAAGGAATTTACATAAAGTTATCTGCGTTTTTAACTATCAGCAAATCTAAGTCTATGCGCTTCATGTGGAATGTCAGAAATAAGCTTACAAATCCACTAGTAGAATTGTGTCTATCTAACAAAAAAATCTATTTTTTCTTGTATTTGGGAAGCACTCTAATCATATGTAAGAAAAAAGCAATAAATAGGGAATACATAGGTAAGTCTCTATTAGTAGAAATATTAGTATGCAAATCATCAGCAAGTAAGAACATAAGCAATGTAGAGACCTCATAATTAAAGCTAGGAGTTAGTACACATTATTAGGCCAGTTTTTATTATAAGCATTTCCTCATATTTTTAAACAGCATAGAGCATCCTGTCTAGATTTTGCCTGGGGGAGAGTTCTTAGTACTGATGTAAAAAAGTCTGTGATATACTGAAAACCAAAATAAAGGGAGGTGATATTTGAGGGATTAACATAAATATAATTGTACTTTCCTCATTGCTAGTTTTTATATTTTAATTAAACATTTCCTTTGTTAAAGTAGAAAAGAAGCAGTGGCAGGATTGTCTTTTGCCTCTATTAGATTGTTGCAGAAACTAGGAATTCTACCAGTACAATTACAGTGGAGATGACTGTGGTGTATGTAGGGCCCCAGTCCCAAATCTAGGTAAACTGAGGCATAGACACATCCTCAAGACTAAGGACAAGACAGTCTTACTAGGCATGTACACAGTATCAGATGGTGCAAGGGAATTGCAATGCATTATCTTTACTCTAGACATTAATGCTATTACTGATCTGTGTTTTAAGTCTAAATCATATCCTTTATCTGATCTTGGCTGAACTTTACAGCAAAATGCAGGTATAGAATAGAAAAGGATGTTATAGAAGTATAAATACTGGGTCAGATATAAATGCAGGGTCAATCATGTCTGTTTTAGAAAATATACCATTTAAGCAGAAATGCCTAGAGGCATCTTATTATAAATAGGGAGAAAGGCACCTGAGCGGGGATGGAAATTCCATGTACTAGCATCTAGAACAAGAAAAATATATTCATCTCTTTTCACAACACACCATGATCAAATCACTGACAGGCAAGAGAAAGAGACACAGGCACCTGCCAGGCAAGGAGTTCTCAAATCTAACTAGACTCAATCTTGCTTAGTACTTTAATCATTAAAGTAGCAAAAGTGAAGTTAGTCTCTCTCTCTGGTTGTGAGGCAAACTGTATAGCTGCATTTCTGTCCATTTGCTTCTAGCTTTCTGAATAAGTGGCCACCAACAATGATCGAGTGCTCTCAATGTCACTAAAATGGAATCTCAGTTATCAATTCCTCATGTGTGTAGGGTCACATGTTTTTTCAGGACACCATGGATAAAGAAGGGCAAGCCTTCACAGGCTGCATAGCTGAAATACAATCCTTTTTGATTGTATCCATCGCATGTTTTTTCCAGGGGGAAAGGCATGACCAGCAGGGATGCTAAGCTTTTTAACCTTGAATGACATCCTGTGATAAGCCCAGGCTCACAGGAAAAGAAAGAGGTAATGGGTTCCACCCACCAGAAGTCATATGTTTCCACAGCGGCTGTGATAATTATGATGTATCCAGCTGGTGCTATTATTCGGCCATTCTTGCAGGAGAAGGCTCAGCTTACCCACATAAAGAATGCAACAAAAGTTCATAGCAACAACAAGTTAATTAACAAAAGCATTTAACTATTCATATGAATGGCAGGACCAACTTCCATGGCCACGTGATTATATTTTCATTCAGTGCAGTGCATAAGATGCCTCACTCATGAGCCAGAAGCCCACTGTGCTGAGTGCTGTATAAAACGGTGAATGGTAAAAGGAGAGAACAAACTCATAGTGGCAGTTGTCAGCCTGCTGTTGGAGGAACAGTTGCTGTAGTTGAGCCAGTGCCAGTATAAAAGTTGCAATGGGAAAAAGCGGGGAAAGGATCAAAGCATCAATAGAATCGAGAGATTCATCAAAACTGTTAGTACGGGGAAAGGACAGAAGGTAGACAGCAAGTGCTAATGGACTGGAAGTCACTCAAATGCTGGGACCAGGAGCAATGGACAATGCTGAAGGAGACTTGGTTGTGATAGGAGGGGAAAATTATGAGCAGAGAGAACAAAGAGAGAGAGCAGGGGCTGGTAAGTGGCCTTTCAGTTGGGTGGAAAAATTGAGTCATGGCTGCAGATAGAATGAAGACATGCATATGAAGAAACATGCACCTGTAGGATTGGATTGTCATCAGCCCCAAAGTCAGAGCATCCGTGCTGAGGCTGGGGGTGGGAAAGTGTGAAAAAAAGGTAAGAAAATCTCCCAAGTTTCTCAGGTGATATAAGCTGGGAAGAGGCATGATTTAGAGCAATACGGGAGCAGAGAAAGGGCTTGGATACAGGATTATTCAAAAGAGCAGAAAGGATTAGGAAGAGGAGGAAGAAAAAGGGAAGGGAGTGTGAGAAAAGTAAAGGCTTCTTAATGAAAAGGTAGCTTCAGAGTCAATGATGCCAGAAAAAATGTCTCTTTGTAAGAGCTGGGAGATTACAGAAAAAATAATTAGTTTTGGCTGTCTGCAGTAGGTTTAGAAATGGTGTGGTCATGCAACAAATTGTAAGGGATAGGAGGGAAAAACAGAAGCATTCAGGTTGAGAATGTTGGGAATTATAGCAGAAGCCTATGAGGAGAGCAAAGAGGAGTTTGGAGACAGAAAGGCCACCATGTTGGGTCAAATGTCATCAGAGGTGCAACAGAAAGCAAATGTAGGGCTTGGATTTGTGGTAGTGGGTGAAGTAAGAGGTGAGGAGAACAGCAGACAGAAGTGTAAATGGAGCAGTAAAGATTGGCAGAAAAAAAAGATGATTGAAAGAAAACAAAGAAAACAGCCTAAGCAGAGGGGTTGGTCAGTGTCATGAGGCAAGTGAAGGATGTGGGGAGAGCTTTGGGGGAATGATAGAAAAACTAAAAAGCTAACTCAGCGTCCTCTGAGAGTAAAGGAAAGGGCTATGAAGGTTATTCTGGTACTTCCTTGTGTAAACACAGAGCATAGTAGAATGGAAATAGCATAGAGGGAAAGGGCGAAGTTGAGATTTCTTAGTAGGGGTACGTAAGATTTTATGCCTTAGGAAATGACCTGGTATTTGATCATTTAATGTTAGATTTTACATTTGCCTTACATTCATCCTGTTGCAAAATTGTTCATAGTGACCTTTTCTGCAATCTCCTCTTCAGCACTATGTTTTGCCAGCTGCTGGGAGAAGGGTCATGCCTTGGACAGACCGCTCCTATGTTTTTAGTGTTTTCTTGGATTCTGCATTTGGTAGGATATCTGTCTTCAGAGTTATTTTAGATCATATACAGATTTGCATGTCTTCAACTGGAATTTCCTTGTTATTTTCCACCATGATTTTCAACTTCACTAAGTTGTCAATCTCAGATCTTCCCAAACTTCCCTGAAAGTTTTTAAACTTCCCTGATTGTTTTTAAAAGATATTGTAGAGACTTCTGATAGATCCCACTGTTCATCCAGCTTCTTTTCTTTCTGCCTGCAGACCAGCTGTACCAGCTTGGATGTCATTATAAGAATCATCACACCAAATTTCTGTTAACATAAAAATGTATGTTCTGTCAATGACTAAAAGTGTTCATTTTTCTTGCCTTTGTGTTCAGACAGCTTCCTACATTCATACTTTCCTTTTTCTTCCACATTTTTGCCTCAGACGGTTCATTTTCTGTCTTGCTTTTTATGTTAGAAATACACACCACGTCATTTGAATTAAACAAAAAAGTCCTCTATTCCTCTTCTCCTACATTGTTTGAATGGAGGTCTGTGTAAGAAGCCCTGCCAGCTTTGAAATGGGAAGGCTGGTAATTTTTTGCTTACGTGGAGATCATTTTAGTCCAAATAGACTCTCATTATGAAAGCTATAAAGGACATTCCATTGCTTCTTGAATCCAAAATGCTCCCATACTGACACATCCACTACTTGGTCTCAGTTTGCACAACACAAAGCACATAAGAGTGCTTTGTCTACACTTTTATAATGCTGTTCTTTCAGAAAGCTGATAATTCTCTAGCCTGAGCTTCAACATGATCTCACTAACATGGCTCAACACATGGGCAATAGGGTACGTATCTGAGGGATGCCTTATGTCAGAACCCTTAAATTGTGATACCATTAAGTGACCCTTATCGTCTCAATAGGCCTTCAGCCAATGAGAGATCCTGTCAGCTACAATCAAAATCATCTCTTACATGCCAAGACTTCAAGCTGAGACTGCTATCATCAACAACTGCTGAAGAGCCGTTACAAGCTAACTGGGCAGCAAGCACTACTTTCAGATCTGCAGGAGCTTTCTTATGGGCCTGAGGAATTCAACCTGAGCTTTAATGGAAGGCCAGAACTGAAGAAGGAATCTGTTCAGGACATCATTGATATAACGATTGACTAATCTCTTCATGCTTTTTAATCATGTTCTCCAGCAGGAGGATGATCTGGACTGGGCAGCAACTCTCAACTTCCTGGAGGAAGGAAAAACTTTGCCTGTCTGAGGATACATGGTAGTTTTCTATCTATCAATAGTAGATGTGCGAAAGTTATCCTGAAATTATCGGTGTGRATTGCTCCAACTCTTTGCAACCCTTAACACATAGGCTATGACACATTCACTGGAACTGTCAGATACATTATCTTTTGAACTACATATAGCTTTTGAGCCTTCAACAGTAGGCATGTATCTGTGAACAGAATCAAAGAATTTGGTTGCAGATCAGCAGACAGGCCATCTCCCCTTTGAGATGTGTAGAATGTATAGAATGTATACTTATAGTTGAGTTGGGATAATAAATATTCCTGGAGGATCTGCAGTTGTGGCTCATTCTGAGTGGCGTGAAAATGAGTATGTGAGATGTTTTAACCGACCTAACTTTAGAAGAAGTCTTAGCCTAGCCTGAGAATGGCTGTTTTATTTATTCAGTTTAAGCATCAGTGTATTCTGAGCTCTTTCACCTAGTGCGGCATGAATTTCAGTAATACTGTTCCTAACATACTGCACTAAGTGAGATGAGAATCAGACTTCTCAGTCTAAAAAGAAATATTTTTCATCTTAAACTTTTTTCAGAGTTTGACATTAGATGGATATGATTCAAAATCTGGATTAAAATGGAAATGAAACCATATTTTTAAGATAAGACATCTTAAAACATTGCCTTTCATGTATGGAATCTTTTGAAAAACCCAAAGGGTGAGTTAGATTTGCAGAATGGAGGCCAGAAAACAAAACTATCTGTTTAGAAGAAAAGAAACCAACCCTGTGGTTCTCTGAAAGGGGCAGTCCCTCCTCATAAAGAGATTCTGGAGGAAGCTGCCTCCCCTATCTACCTTATGAGTAGGATGCACTCGTATTTCCTGTCTGAACAAGAGAAAGATAATGTGAAAAAGCCACAATGACATTTGACATTTCTTTTAGTTTCCCTTTTTATAGCCAGACAGTGTGATTCACTAGGGTTCTTCTTGAAACTGCAGTGGTGTGAAAAGAAAATTCAAGTAGAAGACTTAGGTATTGAAAGAGTGATATTACCCTTATAACCGTCTCCAGAAGGGCTTAGAGGATGTCCCATTCGTAGCAATGAGTACCTCATCATCTACTCCATCATAGATAAGAGACAACTCCGTCATGACCCTCAGGTCTTCTGCCTCCTTGACTCTCGTCACATAGGAGTCTTATCTAGATCAGACACATAGGAAAAGGCTACTGTCTTGGKTTTTTTGTTTTGTTTTGTTTTGCTTTTTTTCTGATGCATCTGTTTTACAGTGCTGTGGAACAGCTCAACACACGGCCACTCTCTTCTAAGCTATATAAATGCCAAGGCATCACTGTGGAAGATGGTGAAAGAAATGTTGGGCTTTAATAATAGCTCCAAATGGTAAATATTCATTCAACATAGTGATTTTATTGAATTCATTCTGCATCTCTCCTCCAGCATCTAAAGACAGAATCATAGTAAAGGCAAAATTTAAAGTTACATTTCTCTGAGTTACAAAAAAAGCTTACAAAGGCATTGTATCAACCAAGGCTTTTTGGAGCTATATACAATCCTTTGATGTGCACTAAGTGTTTAATTTATTTGTGTCCCAAAAGATCTACTTAAGACCTGAACTGGGAGGCACGGGGTCCAAATACTAATGATAAGTATGTAGCCAGAGGGAATTCCAGAGATGAAAACGAAGTCATTAGAACACCTAATGACACCTGTTTCCCATATGCAGCACACACACACATCACATAATGCCTTCAAGTAATAAATTCAAGTCCTTTAAAAATGAGGTAGCATGGGATGAATAATTCGCTGCCCAACAAGCTGGGATAACCAGAACCTGGAACAGTTTAACCTGTATATGAGCATTTCCATGGTGAAGCTGTGCCCTGTGTCTTCAAGGTTTCTTCATCTTGCTTGCGTGTGTTGGGAGGCCCAGTCACTTCTACACACATACATTCTAGGCTTGTTCATAGACATATTATCTGCAGGAGAACTTGTTTGTCCTTGGTGTGGAAGTTGATATTCCAGTGAGGCAGTATGCTGGCAAAGTGTGTGTTGGTATACATTCAAACATGTAAACAACTGTATATACAAACACATACATACAGACACACAGATATATGTCTATATACATTATATATGTAATAAATATAAAAACATAATATATATATATATATATAAACAGAACTATGCCTATGCCTGTGTATCTTTGCCAGCGAATTTCTCTTTGCAGACAAGATGTAGGTGTGTGCATGGAGCTCCTGAAAATTTGCATTACCAAGAGACAGAGCAGATGGCCAATCATAGAATAATTTAGGCTGGATGGGACCTCTGGTGGTCTGTAATCCCATTCCTTGCTCAAAGCAGGGCAATCTTCAGAGCTAGATCAGATTGCTCACAGCCTTCTCATGTTGAGTTCTTAAAAAAATCTCAAAGGATGGAGATTCCACAAGTTCTCTGAGCAGTCTGTTCCACCATGCTTCTCCAGTACAGGCTTTTTTGTTTGTTTGTGCGTGTGTGTGTGTGTGTGTGTGTGTGTGTGTGTGTATGTGTGTGTGTGCGTGCGTGTATGTACGCAGCAAATTGAGGAGACAGGAGGAGGATGTTGCTTGGGGAGTACACATACAGCTGAGTGTTTTCTGGTTCATGAACAGAGCCCTATTTGCAAAGAAACAATTCCAAATTCTATTTTCTTTTTGGCAGGTGAAAAGAGCTTGCCACCACTGGTGACCAGGGCAGTTGCTAGACAGCTTTTTAAATACTCTCCACATTAAGCAGAATTGCATGGCATGATAAACGAGATATTTTTAGATAGCATATACTTTTATTTTGGAGTTAGTCTTACAGTTATGCAAGGATTCACTGCTCTTAAATAACTGGAAAAAATTAGTGCCTTAAATCTCTTTCACATTGAGATCTATTGTCAGTTTATTAAATTCGGATTTATTGCTGACTTCCTCACCAAAAAATAGCTGTTAGCACAATATAGCAGAGCATAAATTTGAGTTCACGGAATTAAAGACATTATTAAAGAAAAAAATGACTTAATGACCTGTCTGATCTAATAAATCCTGCTGTTCACATAAAACAAGACGACAAGAATTTATGTCTACTAGATGTGTAAAACTGAAGCAGCAACAGTGGTTAGGATTTAAAATGGTTTCTTCAGCAATCTGGTCTTTATCATAGACTTTTGTGATTACAGTTAAAGATAAAAATGGCAACATAAGATGCTATAGAGACAGAGATATTTTCTAAARTAGCATTAAAATAGTAGCCAGGTGCTTTGAGACTTCTGAAGTTGTCTGTAGGCCACTATGCTTCATGACTGCCAGAATCCTCTTGACAGATCTGCTTTTAAACTGCAGACTTGAGAACGTAAAAGGAAACTCATCATTGTCTCCATTCAGGAAACCCTGTTTGTAACAGTCTGACATAAACTTTCTCACCATCAACTTCAAATGCTAGGAAATCTATAAAGAGAAGTTTCTCATTCTTCACTCTGCAAAATGTCTGATTTGAAAACAATTATGTCTCTAGCCTACCTGATGCTTGTTTTGCAACTGCTCCCTCTAGTTACCCCAATGGCCTTCATTTGTGGAAGTGGAAATCACTGCACTGACTGTCTCTTCAGTGCCTAACTGGAATTTGCTTTATGCCAGCAAATTGCCAGCTGGCTCTTCAAGCCAGCTCACAATCTTCAGTGAACCAGCAAAGAAAACAGGTTTTTCTGTTCCTTTATATCCCTGGTGAACTCTCACTAGCATTACAATATTTTATGGGGAGAGCAAGAGCAAGCTTTTTTTTTGGAGGAGGTGTGGAGTGGCTGGGAAATATTTTTGTAAAATACAGGGTCACCAATTAATTTTGGTAATGCAGAAAAGGAACAAAAAACCCTACCAAATTTAGCTATGAAACTATCAAAAATCAAATTTAATAGGAAAATTATAAAATCCTTCTCGGTTTAGTCCAAAACATTGTTGATGGAATTTTTTTTTTGAATTACATTAGTTTAGAAAATTCACATGAACTTTTTTGTAATGAAGTCAAAATAAGAGAATTCCTTTGCATCTATCACATACTTTTGCATTTACTAGGTACCTATCATTCATGATCTGAACGTCAAATAACTAATTTTGTAGTTTTATCATTAATCTAGACTATACAAAGATAGGAATCAGATAGGTATTTTATTGTATATCAGTAAAAGTAATTTACAACACCAATTTCTGTTTAAATGTGAAGTTTACGTATGTCTACAAAATTTCATCCATCCATAGGCATGCCTGAAGTTTTTTTAGAATCAGGCATGTTTTTGTTCAGGCTCAGTCATCAGTCTTGCAACAGATGCCACAGAAAGCCAAGTGCCTCTCTGTTCTCCTGGAACAACATCCCAGCCCAGGGCCATCCTTGGAGGCATCAGTAGAGACCCAAGTTTCTTTGTTTGAATCAAAGCATATCAGCATAGGTTCATTGATTGAAATGTACTTCACTTCCATTCATTCACACTCATGTAATATTCCCTCATGGCAAGGTCTTGTAACCGTGGCATGAGCATCACAGTTTTTGCTGTCACAGCTGTCCTGAATTTTCCCAGGAGCATATACACTCCAGGATAGGTTTCCTAGCACAACTTCAAAGCAAGCATTCCCATGGCAGCATTTCAAAGCTCTTCTTTTTCTCTTCCAAATTCTGAATCTTCCATGAGCAGCACAGTAACTGTTCCTTTACCTCCTTAAGGGCAAATGTTTTGCATTCGTGAATTGCTTCACCAAGTTAGGCCCATGAAGTTGTAGCACCCTGCCTGTTTACCCCATTCTTCAAAGCTTTCAAGAGGCCCTAATGCATGTGTATTGTCACAATCTGTCTTTGGTACTCTATTTGTGTTCGTGTGTGTGTGTGTGTGTGCGCACGCGCACAGAGACTGGTTTCTATGCACAAAAGAGGAATATTGTCCTTGCACGTACTTGGGAGTTTGGATAGAGAAGCAATGAGTCCCAAGTGCAGCGATATCCGCAGTGAGCAGTATGGCCTTGCTGCCTGTATAGGTCACTGTCTCCTCCCATATCCCACACTAGTTTAGAGTTGGCAAAGCCCTTCTGGAGCCAGAGAGCCACTGTGCAGCATGCACCCTCTTCTCTCCATACAATCCGATAGGGCAATTAGGGATTGGGAGATATGAGATACTGGGAGATACTCAGATATGCACCATCACTCTGGACTTGCCTGACAATCACTGAACTGTATCTGATCCTGGTTGCTATCACCAGACCTGCTCCTGACCCTGGCTTGTAGACTCACTTTCCTGGCTTGACCTTAACTGATCACTGTGGGCTTGGCTGATGATCTGGACTCTTGGATGACCTGGGCTGTCATTCCATGAGCCTGTCCTGCTTGCTCAAGTTGATCCATACACATGGGACAATCTTGAACTTTCAGTGAAAATGAATGATCTAGTCAAGAATGAGCTAATCTTCTAGTTAGGAAAACCACAGGAACTGAAAGGAGAAATGTACAGCATTTCAACAAGAGTGCACAGAAACCGTTTGGGTTACAGTCTGCTTTGGCCCTGAAAAAAGTAGTTGGGGGATGCAGAATCCTATGAACACATATAGAATTCTAAAAGTACTGGCAAAAGAAACAAACATAACCTCAGTTTCTCAGTGATCCTTTATACTTATCCTTGCTCTTTGCACGTCCCTGTTTGGATGACTTAAGGTGTTGCCTGAAGAAAGGTGCTAGAAAAAAAGACCATCACTAGAAAGATATATGACATATTTAAAACATCTTCTGCTTTTATAAGTCTATACCAATATTCCAGCCATTCTGGTTATCTAGCAAGTCTTGTTTGTGCTTATCACTGCTTTTAAAAATAAGCTCTATTAAGACGTCTCAGAATTGTCTTAATGTCTTTTGTCAATGCAAAATATTCAACAGAGAATAGGTCTTCCCCTTTGGAGTCTGGTTTATGCGCTGTGATTGTGAATGCTTGAAGACACCCTTTAAAACGTGTAATTCATGTGCTGTGACTCCATTTAGACTGTCTCACATTCAGAGACAGGCAGCTAATCGGGTGCTGCATATGCATTGTACCAGAGGAATTTTGCAGACATGTCATACATCTTAGACAGCCTCTGAAGAATAAACAGTGAAAACTGCATTGAAGGTCGGGTGGGGGAGCAGTTGGATCATGGGCAGAAATTACAACATYAAGAGTGAACCGAACATTCTTGTTGCAGTACCTCATGTCTCCTGTGTGGTTGCAGTTTGATCTGTGAAATTCAGGTCACTTGCCAGGTTTGTGTTGCTACATTAAACAGCATTATAATAGAAACAACATTATACTGCACAAGGCTTAAAATGAAGTAGATACAACAGAAAACGAATGWAAATAAAGAAAAGAGACACTTAACTTTTGAAATACATATACGCTGTTCATTTCTGAATAAATGAAACCAACTAGGAGGAGAGTTTAAATTTGTGTTTTCCCCTCTCTGGAAGAAATTCTGACAGCTGATTTAAAGACATGAACAAATGTGGGACATGAATGATTACAACCAAGCTCAACAGCAAATGCCAAGCCAGAGCATATCCAATGGCAATCAAGCAGTAGTAAACAGATTTAAAAAAAAAAAAAAAAAAAAAAAAAAAAAAAAAAAAAAAAAAAAAAAAAAAAAAAAAAAAAAAAAAAAAAAAAAAAAGTAAAGAAAAGAGAAGCCAACTGTTTCCACTGAAAATGGCATTGAGGGAGAAAGGCTGTGAAATTGGGAGATTCAAGCGATCATATATCAACATGTGCAGGGCTGGATTTTTGAGGGGCCCTCATTCCTGGGTGCTGTCTTCACCATTGGTTGAAGGAGCAAAAAGTGTAGGATCGAGTCTATTAAGTGGGATCGTGACAACTGCCCATTTGATGTGGGTGTGAAATTCAAAATTAAGTAACAAAATGGGTAACAAATGGTAACAAAATGGTAACAGAAATGATGAAAAATAGTGACAAAAATGGTAACAAAATTAGCTAACAAAATGATTTGTAGATTGCATGCAATTTGGTCAACAATTTCACTGAAAGAATTGTAAAATTAAATAATTAAATATGTCTCAAAACAGGAGTATTATACAGACTAAGCAGAAAAAAAATATAACCACTAAAATTAAAAAAAGGAATGTAGAAACATTGCCTCCAAACTATGGCTGTTGTGCGTGATGTTTTTACATGTTGCTTAAACAAGGAAAAACTGAAAATGAGTAATCTGGATGCATCTATTAACCTCACTCTTCAGTGAGGAGACTCTGGTCTGTAAAACACTGTGCAAAGATCAGCTGATGGTATTGTTAATCACTTCCAGAGTGTCTATTTGTAGGAAGTCTAGAGCATCTTTCTTCTATAAGAGAAGGATGGGCTTTTGCCAGTTTTTCTTAGAGGCACACTGAATCAGAGTAATTTTTTTCTTATCAGTTTGAGTGAATCTCTTGTTCACTTTTTATTTTCTCAGAATAACTATTAGTTTGGGTTAGGTTTAGCTCAGTTGGTTAGAGCGGGGTGCTAATAATGCCAAGATCGTGGGTTTGATCCCCATATGGGCCACTTGTTTGAGGGTCAGACTAGATGATCTCCAGAGGTCTCTTCCAACCATACTGATTCTATGAGTATTCACTGTTTGTTAATTTAATCGTCTAATTTGTGCCATATACTTGACTATTCTCTTCATGCTTTCCCACTGTATTGCCATATTTCATCATCATGCATATGGTTTGATTTTTTTAAATTTTTTTTTCCACATTTCACTGAATCTGAAAAAAGCAATTTTAAAACTTTCCAAAATACATTATTTTGAGCAGAAACCAAGTAAGCTAAGTGTAGACCCAAGATGAATTGAAGATAGCTTTAACCACAATAACAGAACAGATAAATCTGAAAACCATGATATTCAGATTATACATGCAGTCAGTGTGCACAGTTCCCTGTTCTGGCAACTTTTTTTGTAGTTCTTAACTTTGTTAACCTAAAATGGCAAATAAATATTCCCTGTTGTCTTGTACTTCCTACAGAGTGGATCATCCACTAAGTGCATCTAATTCCCATACAGTGCTACAAAAAACAGCAGCAATTTTTGTTTGTGCCAGGTTCCTCCAAGACAAAGATATTTTAAAAGATAACAAAATGGAAGCTAATAGATTTAGTGAGAATATTCACCCAGTAGCCTATAGAAGTCTCTTACATTCAGAAATCACGCTGGAGATGCTCAAGGTTGCATTACTAACTGTACGCATGAATGCATCCACTGTGCAATGAAATCCTGGCTATGCTGAAGTCAGGTAAAATTTTACCATTGATATTAATGGAGCCAAGGTCTCATGCCATGTTTCCAAGGGCCTTTCTTTCTTTTTGCTCTAAGTCTCTAGCCTTTACATATACCAAAAAAACCAACCAACCAACCAAAAAAAACTAAATAACCCCTCTCCCCCTCACACACACACATTTTATATACTGGGAGCAGAGTGGCAATAAYGTCAGCTGTAGTTTTTAGACAATAAAAATATTTCCAAAAGAAGATTGTCTTTGACTCAAAACAATGCTAATTCTGAACATATTCATACAAGTATAAATTTGTATATGTCATACATTTCATTCCAAAGTATTATTTGGCATGAAAACCAGTGCTTATTTTTCCAAACTGACTCATATTGTCCAAAAGTCATAAAAAAGAAAAGAGCTTTGTGGTACATTACTGCCTTATCTGTAGGACCCATGGCTGATTTTATTTTGAACATGTTCACAGTCTACAGAGATCTGCACTACATAGTGGGAACTTGCATATTCAGTGACAGCCAAATGCAAGAGGTCTATGTCAGAGACAGCAAGGGAAAGCAGGATCAATATATTACCTACCTTGTGACAAAGTTACTCAAACTCATAATCAGTGGAATAGGTCAGTGCAGTCTCCTATGTTAGTAGGATTAAGGAAATCACAATGTCAATATATACCTGGAAGAGTCTGCAGATAAAGTATCTAGTTTCTAAATCAGAATAGGGATGAAGAATTCAATCAGCTATGACCATCTAAACATGGAGTTTAGCCTATACTAGTTAGATTCAGCTCAGTTGTTAGAGTGTAGTGCTAGTAATGCCAAGGTCATGAGTTTGATCTCCACATAGGCCACTCATTTGAGGGTTGGACTAGATGATCTCCAGAGGTGCCTTCTAACCTTACTGATTTTATGATCTCAGCTTCCTATTTAATTAACACAGAGAAACTGAAGAAAATTCACACCATCTGCTGAACTGTCAAACATAGCTGAAAAGAATCAACCTGTGGGAGTATCTCTCTTTCACCATAGTCCCCAGGAGAACCTGTTTAACTAATTTAGGAAGAAAATTCCCTTCTGGATGGTAACAAATAAGTCAGAGGATTCTCTCTCTAAATTAATATTTGACTGATTGTAGCTGAGTGGGTCAAATAATTTATTTGTGACTGCAGATGTGTTTAAGGTACTTAGCTTTATCAGATAAATTATCAACTATTCCCTCACTGGCAATATATGACACAAATCACAGATGCGTGTGTGTGYATATATATATGTGTGTGTATGTATGTATATGTATATATATGTACATCTGCACCTATCTGTCTATATATTGAAATAGAAAATAAGATTATCTTATGGAATGCACTGGCTGAAGAAATTAAAATAAACATCATATACTTAAGCTCAGCAGTCTCATTGCATATACTTGGATTACTGAAATCCTGGGAGTTTCGTTGTATTTGACTGCCACATTGATGGCAGGTACATTTGATTTCATAGTAATGCTGGGTTACTGTGTCTGTAGACCAGCATCCCTCAAAAGTTTATTTTTCTTAGTTGTATTCTGTGTAGCCTTCTTACCCCTCACAAGGTCTGGCAGAAATGCAAGTCTTGACTTCAAGATCAGTATTCCAGGGAATAGACTGTATCAGTGAGTTAGAGCAATAGGCCCAGTATACCTACAGTAGTAGTAGAARTGGGCTAAAAAAGATTAAAAAATAACACAGTATCATGGAAAAAATTCCTAACTCACAGGTATGTTAGTTGGTCTTGTTAGAATCAATAATGGAACTAGAAATGCTGTATTAGTGTAAAACTGAATCAGATAAAGTATTTTGAAAGTTACTGAATGAAGCAGTCCAACAATGAGGAAAAGTGGATGGATGGAAAAGATGTCCAGTGTCCCTTTTGCATATTTCTCTATTAAAAGGACAAAGGACCAGTTCTCTCCACGGAATAGTWGTTGCAAGCTTGGAATGCATTAAAAAAAAAATCAGTAATACTGGGATTGATATATGTGTAAAATTTGATACTTGTGCTTTAATTCAGATCTTTTCCTTGTACTCAAAGTAGCACTCAGTTTTAAATATTTTGTCTATTTTGTTTCACTGCTGTATCAGACATGGAATAAGTAATATGTTGCTATAGGTCAGGTTCTACAGAGGGAACATCACTGCCTGTGCTTGCAAGGGTCCTTATTCATCTAATTCTAGTTCCTGATGGAATTTTACCAACTTACCTGAATGACTCAAGTTGTAGACTACAATATCTAATAAGATGTAGATTTCTGTTCTGTTCTACAATTTGTACCACCATTTGAAGTTCTCTGACAGCATACCATTTTGCACCTTTGTCATAACCTTGTGTAGCCAGTTCCTCTAAAAGGTGCACAAATCTACCTTAGGAGTTTTACAAAACATTTCTTTCCTTTAAAGAGTAATTTTCATTGCAACACCTACATATGGCACACAGCGCTATGCATGACAAATACATATCAAGTCTTTGAATGTGCTCCCTAAAGAATAGTTAGTGGAAATATTGATAATGAAAAGCTAGTTTTAAACTAGATCCTAAATAATGTGAGGAGTCTTCARAGCAGAGGTGCTTCATGTGCTAGTATGAATTTTCTGTAGGAGATCTCAGGTTCTTAGGAATGCATTAATTTTAGATATTTTTCTCCACATTCAGAGTCTGACTGATGCTATACTGCAGCTTCCCTGGAAAACTGGTATCAATGTGGAATTGAAGGTACCTGGAGTTTATTCAATTCAAGTTCAGGCAATCCAGACTGTTAGCTTATGTGTTTAAAAGCTAATCTCCATAACCACTGAGGAGCAGAGGAAAAGTGACAGGCAGAGGAACTCCCAGTAAGCTAATCCAAGCAAAGAGGGTGCCCTGATTTGGCTACTTGTAAGGCAGTTACAGAAGGGCAATCAGGTGTGAGACCCACCAGATGAGTTAACAAGAGAGGCTCTCCAGATTACATACTAAGAGGGAGTTACTGCATACAGAGGTATGGGACTCATTATCGGATGGGAAGAACATTTGGGGATTGTGCAAGACTTGTTATGGAATATTTAAGGAAAGAGCCAAAGATGAGGAAAGGAAAGGATAAAGACCAATTGTGGAGAAATAAACGTGAGAAAGTAAAGAGGAAAGGGGCTGGTCATGTATAAAGAGGTGTAAAGAGGTCATGTGTAAAGAGGTTGCTGATCAGTACAATTCTCTGGTCATGCCCTGTGCCTGATGACTGTAGAGTGGCCTGTTTTCTGTTTTCCTGGGTGAGAGGACTTTCTATTCCATGTGCATGTGAGTGTATGAAAGTCTAAGAGCCAGCAACTGGAGAGACTAGAATGCATCCATATTGTGTGTGAGTGCATACGGAGGTGTGTATGATTACTAGCAAACATCAAACCAGACTAGCTGCTGAATAGAATAAGAGGTTTCGGAATCAGATATCAGAAAAACCCTAAGTCTGGGCTGAATACTGGAAAGATAAGAGACTTGGCAGCTGGAGGGACCAGGATGTCTAAGGATCCGCTACTGTAGAAGCCCATTTGCTTGTGTGTYTGTGTCTCTGTGTGTGAGGTACCTGGGAGATAAAGGGATCCAGGCCAGTCATTGCATGAACTGAGTGTCTAAGGCCAGTTAGTAGGGTATCCATAGCGCATGTGCACCTATGTGTATGTGCAAGTGTATTTGCAAGTAAGGAACTCTGAGTACCAGTAACTGGAGTGGAGCTGCGGACCCTGGAGCCTATATATGTCCAGGTGCCAGCAACTTGGGAGACCAGGAGATTTAGGGGGCCAGTTATTGAATAAACTAAATGTCTAAGGAGAGATCCATATCACATATATGTATGTTTTTTCCATTACTGGACTTTAATTTTGATCATCAGAGAGAATAGAATCAAGCTGATCATGGTGATTGTATTTGTGTGAGTGTTTTCTGGTTGTGCTGATCTGTGTGGCCAGCCATGTATATATGTATGCATATTGTGTGTAGGCATATGTGCCTACTGGGAATACATGCTCAGCCTTGCTACTGTCTGGACATGGGAACATGAATCTGCATGGATCTCCCCTCTGTTGGGTTGCACAGTTTTTATCCTGTTCATCTCAAACAAGTGAGTTTGCCCAGTCTTCTTTCTCTCACATAGCATCTAAGCCTGAATACTGTGGAAGTTTAGTAGAAAGGAGTCAAGCATGGAGTTTCAGTTCTGAGTTGTTCCCAGAAGAAAAGAGAGGAATGTTTTGGAGGCCTCGCAGCCATTGACTTTGATTAGCTTATCTTCTTATAGCAAGGGAAGTAGTTCATAAGCTCATCTAAAGTGAAACAGAAGCTTAAATTGAAACACGATCTGTCCTGCATTGAAAGTGCCATGTAGCCATGGTTAAAGGTTCTCTGTGAACAATATAGAGAGCTAAGTGCCATGTTCAGGTGACAGTTAGGATTTTACTCTGCAGTGAAAACACTTTGGATTTTTTTTGTCTTAAAAGCACCTCAAAATCCATAAAGCTCTGTCATTTCAAGCATATTGATCCAGTGCTTTTGTTTACAGAGACTGGAACTTGCACCGACAATAGCTAAAATAGATACATATTACTCTCTCACTCTTGACCTGTTTGTGACATGCCAGCTGGCATGGGTATGGTCATGCTGTAAAAATCCACTTTCTTTTCTAGAGCTAATACTTCTTTGCTGAACAAGACAGCACTGCCTTCCCAGGGACCTTCTTTCTGGGATTACACACAGCTTCAGTGAGTGTAGATAAATGTAAGTGCTTTTACCTTCAGTCTTCTTTTTCATTTCTCTTCTGATGCTTTGGCATTTTCTTGGATATGATTTATTAGTGATAGGCAAAAGAAAAAATGGAAATCATTATAACTGATTAGACCCTTTGATAGATAGTCCAGCATCTTGAACCAGCACCTGGTTTTAAATGCTATAGAGAAACATGCAGTATCTCCTGCATGGAGAGCTGTGTCAAGTAGAAAACATCTTTTTTCTTAAAAGCCTCTAATGAATGTCTTACATTGTGAGGTATTAGAGATGGCTATACCAGGTTTGAATTGATTAAGAGGCATTGCATTTATTTAATATTTAATCTATCTAAATTCAGTTAACACATGCACTAATTTATGAATGGAAATCAAACATGGATTTTAGAAAACAGACTGTTTTTTTACCCCTGTTACCCACATAGCTAACCAAATGGCCAACAACAGAATATGCAGAGATCATTTTCAGAGAAGTAATATGCTTTCAGTGCAACTGAACTTACTGAGGTTTCTGTCAATGGTAGTTACACTTTATCTTTTTGTGTTTCATATGCAGGAACAAAAAGAAGTCCAAACAAAAAACCTGTCTCACTCAGTGCAGTCCAGCTATCCTTTCACCACAAATCTTATGTGCCCCGTTTCCAATAAGCCAACAGTTTCCTTCTCTCCCTCTTTACATGGAAACAATTCCTTCTTCCACAAACAAACAAGAAAAACAAACAAAAAGCTAGTACCAAATGATCAATAAAATACACACAAAAATATGTGACTTATTACATTTTATGATTTGTCCTGAAAAAGTTCTTGAAACATTTTGGCAGTAATTTCTAAAAAGCTGCTCTGTATTGGAGAGAGAGCATATGCACCATGTGATATGGCATCTGCCGCAGTGAGCAAGATTTAATTGAATATTTGAGAAAATAAACATGTAAAACCCATGTAACTTGATGTCAAATAAGTTRTTGTTGCCCCAAGGCTTTCTTGATTTTTTTCCATTTTTATTTTGGCAGGAAAGTTTGAAATCTTGTACATTTTGAAGGCAGGAAAACTTCTCCTGCAACTGTCTACTAAGACAGAAAACATAACGTTGTATTATTGCTGCTACAGAACCTCCCTCTTCCCCACCCCAAATCTTGGCAGCTATCAAAGTGGCATTTGGGATCTGAGCTTGACAATATCACTGCTCACATCTAAATACATATATTGAGCAAAGAGGGGAAGAAGGGCAGCTGACATATGTTTATAGGACTACTGCACCAGTAGTAACTGGAAAAATCTTTCTCACATTACTCGTGTCTCAGCAGTACGTTTTTTTCTCTCTCTCTCTGTTTTATATTTACATATATACACACACACCTAAAAGGAGGCTTGTGCAGCTCAGAAAGGAATGATGTTGACCCATCCCTCCATGATCATCTTTCAGTGCCTCTCCTCTATTCCTTCCCCTATCCTGCACACTTGCTTCTGATACAGAGCCAAAGAACAGCTCCTCAGCAGGAAACATATCCTTCTCTAAAAACCCTACTAGAACATTTTTCAACTTTTCCACACATCTGCAGTACTACTAGTTACTTTACATATTTCTCAGTGAGGCACCTACCAACTTCGTTCCTGTGGTGGGGTAWTGGATTTACTTTCTCCCACTATCCAGTATGTTTGAAATAGAAACTAATGGTGGAGATCTCGTGATCCCAATCTACGCAGCCCATACTGGTGGTACCARTGGGTCTCAAACAGTGTGCTACTCACTGTAGGTTCACTCTGCAGGATCAAGCTGTCTATTTGACTGTTCTCCAATTCACTGATGATGATGTCAGAAGTGATGATCCCTACAGCTTTTTACAGGGTCATTCCCTGCATCTTCACGGTATTTTTCTCCATGTGACAAACCTACACAGCCTGTTTGAATTAATTTAGCAAGTAAGATTTTGTGAGACCCGGGTGTCAGATTATGTATAAGAAAAAAACAGATCATTGAGATTTTGAGCCTAATTCTCATTTCACATGTGCGGATCTTGCTCTTGTAATTCACTTAGCCTGGGTCCTCTCACTTAAGACTGCTACTATAAATTATCAATTTCCACAAGATCACCTGCAGAAGGAGTCAAAAATTGGATGAAAGAAGTCCCTCTTCCCTTAATTATGACTTTCTCTCATAGAACTTGCTCACTAATAGTTGATATGGTCTTGTTTTTTACAAGCCCATTCTGTTTATTTGCTGTGAATCCAACACCTTTTAGCTATTTAAAGAGTCTTCTCTAATAATTACTCTTCTTATTTCAGTGAGCTGCAATCTGGAAGAGCATTCCCAGGCACACACAGAAAAGCAGGTGACAACTCAGCAATACCAACAGAAGCACAGACTCATTGCAGGCAGAACAGATTAAGCATTTACATCAAGGGACACGCATCAAGCAGCCAGTGCTTTCTGCTCTCTGGAGCAAGACCTGACTCAGTTCTGCAGTGGGAGCCCAACATGGTTCACAGTGTGTAGGGTCCCCTCATTCTTTCAGGCTTCAGAAGAGAATATAGGAGATTCTGGCACAGCTTTAAGCACATCTAACAACCTGACTGGCTTCAGTTTGAGAACAAGTCGCCTATGCATTGAGGTACTACCTCTAGCATGTAATTGGTTATGGAATTCTGTTTGTTTTACTTTATTATAATTTAATAATAATTTATTGTATTTACTATATTTTTAACTCAGCTAATGAAGTTTATATCAACGATACAGGCCTGTTCTAAGAAAGAAATCAAGGAGATCTAGGGTATTTGGTAACTGGGTGGGTGAAGCATTGTTTGATTGTTAGGGAGAGTGGTTTTGTTCCTACGAGAAGGCCATTAACAGGATACTAAAAAGACCAGTAATGGCCTGAAGTTATGGGCTTAGATTTGAATGAGGATAAATGAATGAAAGCCCATGCACTTACTAGACTGGCTGTTTCAGCCCCCTGTCTAATTTATGCAGCATCACTGTGACTCCAATGAGCGGTACTTTGTTTTCTTCAGTCAGAAAGGCTCAACTTCAAGAATCTGAATTTTGTAAAAGAGAACATGTGATTCAGAAATAGAATTATGCCATGATGCTTTTGTGCCATGGGCTTCTGGAGCAGGTCCCATGGCCTCTGTCACAGAGATCTGCACCCTTGAGTGTCACAGGAGATCTCATCACAGCATGCTTTTGTCTCTTCCACCCAGGTCCTTCTTCCACACAGACCTTTTCTTATTAAGGCCCACCATAATGACAACCAAGACAGCGAGCCACTGCCAGTGAAAGAGGATAGATACATTCACAGATATGGGCCATGTCTGCTCTCTATTTTGTTGTAATTGGGGGAGAAGTGGACTTAACCTCACCCCATGCTTGTGAAAACACATGCCTAAACCAGGTTTTAATGCATGATTGAGGTGAATGTAATATTTTAGACCAGAAGTGCACTTGATCATCAGTGCCCTCCATAGTCATGCAGGCTAGTCTGGGGTAATGTTTTGCTTTCATGTGAAGGGGTAGCTTGTGGCACAGATTAGAAACACTGCCTGAAGAGGTTGAAGAGAGTCAGGAGAGGACTTTTCCCCTTGAGCTTTTGCTGAGCCTACAGCCAACGTGTGGGTGGAATCCACAGGACAGCGAATACAGTGAATTCAGCCCTTATGTGATTCATTTGGGGTCTTACGTATGAAATGGGATTGATAACACTGACAGAAACCTTGTGCTTATAGATGACTGCTTTTAGTTGTCTGCTAGGTAGGAGCACTACAGATATCTCATTAAGAAGGAGAGTCAGAAAAACCTCGTCCCGAGCCATCAACTCCTTCCAGTTTTAAGAGAAGAAAGTAGTTTTTCTGAGGGCAGAAGGCTGAAAATGAATGTGGTGAGCCTTTAAATGGTAGTCTGTTCTAGGCACATAGAATTCTAATCAAAGAACTGAAAAAAACATATTTTTTTTAGATTTCATGTTTAGCAAAGCACAGAATTTAGAAGATACATTTCTTTCTACTGATTTTATGGTAAGTGTATGTAGCCTTGGTTCTGAGGGATCAGTGTTGAAGATGATTATATTGAATCATTAAGGATCATCTAATTTCCTGTATGGATTAGGGGCTTTGCAAACGTTTCAGATGTTTTTCAAACAAAAAAAAAGTCTCAAATGTGTTGACGCATTGTTCAGTCAAAGGTATATTTTACTGGGGTTTATTTGGACTGTAGCATCTATTTATTGATGGCTACTTCAAAGCAATCCATTTCTGCAGGATGCAATTGGCACTGTGTGTGTAAGCATATTGTCTGCTACAAAGAAGAGAAAAGACATGAAGAGCATTACTTTGTCACCATTTTAAGGGAAACACTGAAATTAATTTCTTCAGAAGCAAATATAGATGACATAGTAGAAACTGCTAATATCCTAACCAAAAGATTAATAGAATGGTTATTTACAGTTGTGACAGGATTAAGTATCCTCTCTCTCTCTTAAATGCGCTTTCTTGCATAATATAAATATTAATATGCACTTGGACATACTTATTTGCCCATTTTAACGTGCTTTGGAAGGGTACAGAAGTCTCTGTGTGGCATAAGCAGAGAAACAATAGCCTTAGCCATCTTTATTTTCAGGGGCAATATGACAAAAAAACCTTCCTGTCTGGCCCAGTTACAGTTATTTGTTTTTCCAAAAATATTTTCCATATGGAGATCTCCAAGTCTGAGTGCCATCCATGAGGATTTCTTGAATTTCTTTTACAGAAAAGTCTCAGGAGGAAGCCCAGGTGCACAACTGGGCTATGATGATGAGATTTTTTCAGTGAGTAACAAGGACAGTTCTGAGATTGGGGCAGAGGGGAGGGTTCTCCTTCCCAGTCAAGCAGTTTTTGGTAGTTTCTTAGTCAGGAATATATGGCTCATCAGAAATTCTGTGCAGGAGATGCAGACGTTGAACTTCACTCTGAATATGTGTAGCTATGCAGATTATCTGGAGTCTTTATGATGGATGTTTTGAAATGGCAGTTGGGCTGCAAAGTGGGTGTCCCATCCAGTCACCCTAGTATATCTCAGCTTTTTCCACTGTGTTTTCTCATATACATTTCTGTGTTACAGGTGGAAACATCTAATATTTGAGGGAGATAGCCTGCTGAAAACTTTTAAAAAACAAAAATTGAATCTTGGAAAGAGACAGGGCAGTGTCTGCAACATCACAGAGATGTGATGTTGTGTGTTGTATTAGCTGACGGTACATCAGCTCATTAATGTGGGATCATTAATATCATCAGGATGCAGTGAACTCTTGATGTTGAGAGAAGAAGGACATGAATACAGTTGGTAGCATGCAAGAAGCCAAAATCAAGAGGAGGGGAGCACAGTGAGATTTTAGTAGAACTCCCAGTGGAGATCTGGACATCCCTTAGCATGATCTCCTGGGATTATGTCAAGAAGAATCTAATTCACCTCAAAAGCCTGTCATCTTTCTGAGACAGCAGTACCTCAGCTGCGCTGAATTTTGCAGAGATTTGTCAGTTCAATCAGGGCCACTATCCTTCCCACAGAGCGTAAGGGAAGCCACCACCACCTGGCTAGGTATCCTGTCCACTTGGAAAGCCTAAATGTGAAGAAATCAGTAAAATTTCAAAGGTCAAAGGAGAAGCAGTCATTTTTAGCTTTCAGGCTCTGTTTCTTGGGAGTAGTAGATTGCACACTGTAAGGCAGACAGCAAGTTTTGTCCGCTGAGCAACATACTGTTGGCTGTGGGCTAGAATGCAACCTGCTATAAGATACTCAGCAAATACTTTGTTTAAAGAATCCCCGAGAGTTTCTCTTAGCAACAGGCACAGGCATTGGGGCCTGCCTTTTCACTAGCTTTGGAGAAAACATTTTTTCCTAGTACTAATACACTCTATCAGAAAGCCCAGAATTTAGAATTGGATTCAGAAATGAAGAATGTCACTCTTCCTATGCAAAAGGATTTTATTGCCCTGGATTCTCTGGGTCCCAAGGAGCTGTCCTGACTCTCATTCTCACAGCAGGAGATAACAGTGCCTGGAGTGAGGCAGGAAATTCCTGGGTAGCCAACTAGCTATCTGTCAACTTCCAGTCACTCTGCTGGACATGATTTAGGACTTGCCTTAATAGAAAAATACATAGGCATCACTGAGCTAACATAATTCTTGGTGTGGACATTTTTTGGGGGGGTGGAGTGGCATAGCTGTGTATTTTCTGCTCTGGCACTGGTCGCTTGGTGGGAAGAGTTGATACTACAGGAGTTGTGATACCTGTCCCTGCTACGCAAACTGGCCCAGACTCCAAGTAGGACTTCAGCACCATCTTTTGCATTGCCTGCATCTGAGAATTGGTCTGTTCCACAGCTCAGGTGTTCTCCCTGAACCAGGACAGCTCTGCACCTCTGCCACTGTCGGCAAGTTCCAACAAGGCAAACTCTTGCCAGCGGTAAATAATAATGAATTCTAATAGACAGAAAGGGCAAACTTATGTCAAGTAAAATGAAAGGGGTTCCAGAAATTAGTTTTTTTTTTTTTTTTAATAACATTGTCTGTGTTGTTTTGCACAAATTAAAGCAAGCTGGGACCACAGAATAGTAATGATTACACTTAATGAGAGGCAATTGAAAGGTATGAAGTAGTTCTTCCAAACAAATTCTAATCGAAGCTGGAACTGCATAGACACTGCATTCAACAAGCTTTCCTATGAATAATGCACCTAATTACCAGCTGCTTTTTTCATAACATGGATAAAAATTTGATCACATATAAAATTCTCATTGTGTTTCCTAGGATACAAGGTGATCCTCATTTCAAACTAGTTTGAATATGGCAAATGAGCAAACAATTTTAATAAAAACAAGGAAACTCACACAGTAAAATATAATCTGTGCACTTCTGATTTCTTGAAACAAATGCCTTTGTTTGCTTTCCATGCAAAAAGTAGTGAGGAACTTGATAGTATAGCACCACAGGACACTTCATATCTGGTTTAGACGATATGATTTAGAACAGTCTGTATGGAGGATGGCAGCACTTCTCATAATGGTCAATGTGAGGATAGCATGAGAAAGTTTCCATATTGAACAACAAAACAGCAAACAGTACCCAAAGCCGATTTTTCAGCAATGCAAGGGAGATGAATAGGATAAAGAACTCTCATTGTGCAGCATTTTTAATTACCACCAGAGTTAGTTTGACTTTTATGTAGTGGCACTAGTAAGTATTGCTCTGTGAAAATAGAGAAAGCTAAAATTACACTTTCCCCGGTTTTATGAGCYTCACAGCAAAGGGGTTGTATCACAGAATAAAGCTCATTAAATAGAGTGATATCTGGAATACACTCCAATTCTTTTTGCATGTCAGAATTGTGTCTGATGCTAGACTGATTAAGGAGGCCCACAGGGATTTTGTGGTCTATGCTCCCAATCCTTCTAATGCTTGTTATCGAGCATAGCACATAATATTCCCATTATTTCAGTGAGGTTCCTCAGATGAATGGAGTGGCATGGCGGAGAAATGAAGAGTCCCACCTGACCCTGCTGCCCTTGACTGGATAACAACTCTGTCATAACAGCAGTCTGGCAAAGCCTGAGCAAGGATGAGCAAGGGAAAAAGAAAACATGTCTCTAAAGGGTGATGAGAAAATCTTAATATGGAAGTGGCAACAGATTAAGTTGCAGCTGAGCCACAGCAAAGAGATCATCAAGGAAAACTTTGCTGAAGCTGAAGACACACACTAAAAAAAGGGCAAATCATCCCCTCAACTGCTGCTTTGGAAAATGCCAGGAATTATGACTATAAAAAAAGAATTTTTCAGTTCCCTTATATCTYCCCTAATCACAGAATCACAGAATTGGTAAGGTTGGAAGGGACCTCTGGAGATCATCTAGTCTGACCTCTTTGGTCAAGCAGGGTCACCTAGAGCATGTTAGACAGGATCGCATCCAGGCGGGCCTTGAATATCTCCAGAGAAGGAGACTCCACAACCTCTCTGGGCAACCTGTTCCAGTGCTCTATCACTCTCACAGTGGAGAAATTCCTCCCTATATTCAGGTGGAACATCCTGTGGTTCAGTTTGTGCCCATTGCCTCTTGTCCTGTCGCATGACACCAGTGAAAAGAGTCTAGCCCCATCCCCTTGACACCTCCCTTAAGGTACTTTTAGACTTTAATAAGAATAAGATTCCCTCTCAGTCTTCTCTTCTCCAGACTAAACAGGCCCAGCTCTCACAGCCATTCCTCATAGGGTAGATGCTCCAGTCCTCTGATCATCTTTGTAGCCCTACACTGGACTCTCTCCAGTAGATCCATGTCTCTCTTGTACTGAGGAGACCAGAACTGGACATGGTACTCGAGATGTGGCCTCACCAGGGCTGAGTAGAGGGGCAGGATCACCTCCCTTGACCTGCTGGCCACACTCCTCCTAAACCACCCCAGGATACCATTGGCCTTCTTGGCCACAAGGGTACATTACTGGCTCGTGGTCAACTTGTTCTCCACCGGCACTCCCAGRTCCTTCTCTGCAGAGCTGCTTTCTAGCAGGTCAGCCCCCAGCTYGTTCTGGTGCATGGAGTTATTCCTCCCCAGGTGCAGGCCCTACACTTGCCCTTGTTGAACCTCATGAGGTTCCTCTCTGCCCAGCTCTCCAGCCTGTCCAGGTCTCTCTGAATGGCAGCACAGCCCTCAGGTGTATCATCAGCCACTCCTCCCAGGCTGGTGTCATCAGCAAACTTGCAGAGGTGGCACTCTGTCCCTTCATCCAGGTCATTGATGAAGAAGTTGAACAGGATGGGACCCAGTACTGAATCCTGGGAAACTCTGCTAGCCATGGACCTCCAACTGAAAGTATAGTATGGAATAGTATAGTATGAAACTCCAACTGAAAGCATAGTATGAAAGTATAGTATGGAAAGTATAGTATACTGAAAGTATAGTATCTCATGTCTTCTAGTATATATACTAGAAGTATAGTAAGATGAGACTCATGGAACAAGCACAGTTTATCTAAAGGTAATGGAAGTTGGTTGTAAGGYACTCAGGGTCTAGGCCCTGGGTCAGGGCTTTAAGGCAGCATTTAGGGAACTTCTTGAGAACTGCAGTGATCTAATGACAATAATCACACATCCTCCAGAAACATAAATGTGAGGATTATCTGGGAACAGTGAGAAATAGCTCCAAAGCTCATGTTTTGGAGCTAAGCCCATGTTGTTTGTGTGAGAAAGCTTGAGGCTGATCATTCATGAAGACAGAAGACTTAAAATATTAGGCACTAGCACTGGCAGAAGGCATTCCTCAGACTATACAGGACATGGGCTGAATGCTTGTAGTAGGGACTGAAAGTATTGGGCCAGGTGGGATACAACAGTTTGGATGCAGACTGCCCTTAGAGCAGTGTGTCCAAGTGTGCTGGATTCAAGTCAATCTGAAGATGACTCTTCTAGTGTGAAGCACCTATAGCTAGTACTGACCAGCTATGTTGATCCTGAAGGTGAAGGTGCCTTGGGCCACTCCAGGGAAGGCTATTATAACTCTTCTTGATTTCAGAAGTATCCTAGTATGACATTCTTCTCTGCATGCTGAAGACTGTCATAGGTGGATTCATCTGTTCTCTTTTGGTCTTATTACCAGGACAGTAAACCAAGCCATTCCCCCATGGAAGAGAGAAAACTGCAGCTCTGTCCTTATGGACTTCTATTTCTGCTTTGTGATCTGGTGGGAGGATTGGGGGAAGTGAGAATGAAGAAGAGTTAATTCCCTTTCTACAAATGAAAGGAAACTCAACCTTCAATCCTCAACATTGCAGATCTTATGAAATGCCACAGAAGTCAGAGCTCCTGCACACAGACCCACTGTTTCTGAGGCATCCCATGTGATAACTTTTTCCATTCTTTCCATTCTCCCTATTCCCCAGGATGGAGGGAGAAAGAGAAAATGACAATAACCCACTAGGGCTAAATGGGTTACATATCCTGTAGAAGGAACTGGTGTATACTAAAGCAAAAGCTCAGCAATGACTGTGACTGTATGCATGTCTCAGAGAGGAGTTGTAGATAGTGCTGAACCTGATAGCCTTCCAGCTCTCCTCCTCCCACATTCTTCTACCCTAAGACACTTGTCCTTCATGAATCATTGTGGAACAGGCCTGAAGGTAAGGTTGAACACAATGGTTAGTGCTAGTTGCTGGCTTCCTAAGAGATTACAGTACATTTTGCTCCCCTTTGACCCTTACTACGTAAAACTGAGTGAGCCAGGCCCAAGATTCATGTGCATACTTGTGTCCTCTTTACAACCTCTTCTTTGCCAAGGACTATGTATTTGTTTTAGTTAAAGAAGCTTGTGACTGAAAACAGCTGCAAAGCAAGTGGAAAAATAACACCTAAAAATAGCCCCAGCCTGAGAGCACAATGTGCATTGATTTTACTATGGAGASTACAAGAGCAGGGAGGTGGTGGTGTCTAGGTTGGTATGTTCTACTATGTCTAGCCCTGCCATATTTAGAGTGCATGTAGTAGGCCAGGCAGCCAAGTCAATCTGTGTAGGTATTTGGCTGCTTTGGAAGGGTTCCCAGCAGAGCCACTCCAACTACAACAATATAATGCGTTATTTTTATGAGCTGACAGTGGAAATCACCCTGCGGTATTACCATGTTCTGCAGAGAACAGTGAATATGTAATTGCTGAATAAGGAAGACAAATCTTCCACTGGTTGTTTCCACTCAAAACACTTTCCCAGAAAAAAAAACTATCAAATAATGGCCTGCTGTATACTAGGATGGTACCTGAAGGAGAAACCATTTCTAGATGCAGATTAGATATGCACTAACTTCTCTCACAGTTTTGCCGACTTGAATGGACCAAGCCCATGCAGCAGCTCAATAAAAATCATAGATCAGATTCACCACCACAGAAAACAAGGAGGCATCATTTTTGTGTTATGATGACTGTGATTCCCCACTTACGTGGGGGGGGATCATATACTAGTCTCCTAAGAGAAGATAGCTTTAAATTAAGGATGAAGTTTAACAGGACCTTTGCTAGTTGAAGACCCACCTCAGTGTGAACATGCTCACTGACAGGCCACCTCCAGGCCTTAAAGTTGTGCAGAGTGCAGGTGAGTGTTGATGAGTCATGACTGTTTTAAGGCTAATTCCAAGAGGTGAAAGAAGTCCTAGTCTCAAATAAGGAACTGGTTTAGGTTTGTGCATTTGTCATTGGCAAGGGCGTTAGTTCCATCTCTACCCTCCTTTTCCCCTTAGACTTTGAAACACTACTTGCTCATTAAAAGATCAGTGCAAAGCCATTCTGGGAGGCACAACGGTGTCCTGTTAGGAGTCTTAGGTTGTTTCTATGCCAACTACAGCTCTAATATCAACCTAACTCCTAAGAGAGTGGACTGCTGCCTGAAAAGTCAGTCAAGAGGACAGCAATCCCAGAGGGCGGGTAGGGAAGTGCAATTCTGAGAATTTCATGTTGTAAAGACCTTTAAAATCATTGTGTTCCCTGCAGATAGAAAGAGTTTGAGATTCAGCAGTTTATAGGACAAGCTTCAGCATTCAGTGTATTTGCGCTAACCAGATATTTTTTCCTCTTAAAACAATTATCTTAAGACTAACCTGCCCCTCCCTTTTTCAGTAGATGCATAGAAACCTTTCTTCCTCAGATGATACTGCTCATGTGGTCTTTCTGAAAGCAGGAATCAGACAAAAGTGTAGCAGTTAATCTATGATTGGCGAATTGTCCCTAGTCGCATGAATTTTCAGAATAGTGCATCCAGAGAGACACCTCCAAATGCTTCTGTACAGTTGGCAGAAGGGTGATTTGACAGCATTTACAAACTTCCAAGCTCATTTTGGAGTCACTTGCAAGGAGACCAAGCAGTTTTCCAGATCCTGTTATGCTGCCTTTATAGGAACCACTGAATAGGCATCATTATTGTGTGTTCTCAGTAGAGGAGGGTGAGGTGAATTCATGCTACTAGTGGTCTTCAAGGACAGCAGAGACAGGCAGATATGTCTTGATCTGAGCCTGGTGTCTCCTGATCAAGCAGTTCTACCTTGATGTCATTGCACTTCTTTGAGGCAGGGTGGACTTCTGAAAATAAGGCTCCTGAGTTTTAAGTCTTGAGTTTGTGCCACGCAGACTCCTTGAACATCCTGAATATAACCTAGTACACATACAAGCAAATCTAGGCCTCACTTCCACAGCCTGCTGCACTTCTGGCATTCTCATGACCCAACAAAGTAAATGTGAATGAAATGTTAACCAAAACACCAGCCATTTGCCTGGAAAGACAAAGATTTGTTTTTCTATAAACATTCAAGAGCTGTCCACTCCACTGTCTCCACTGACACTAGTATTTTCAGGAAGCAAATTTTTAGAAAATGAATTTCTAAGCAAAGAATGTTTGTGACACATGACACAGATCAGGGATCTGAAACAAAGTGACCTGACCTAGCCAACTAATTATACAGTGAAGGAAATTAATTTCAGTTTAGAATATCTGTAATTAATCCATTTAGTAAGAAATGAATTAGTCTGTTAGATAAGTCTAAATAATTAATAATAGAGAAATAAGTGCAATCTGGTCATAGATTTCCCATGAGGAGAAGGAATATAAAGTGTTTGATGTAAATTATTTGCTCAGCTTTACCATTTTGATAAAATATTTTTTTACTAAGAGCAAATCCAAGTGAAATAGAAATGACTGCATATTTAATAAGTCAGACAAATAATACCATACTTATTGGAATAGCTGATTGTGAAAAATACACTAGAAATAGCAAAATGTGTATACATAGCAGATAAAATGAAAACATGTAACAACATTTATATTATAAGAGATAACTTTTAGGGAAAGTTACTAAAGGTAAGTCAAAAACTGTATAATACAGTATTGTGTATAGATAATGCAAAACTTAAGGCTAAAAAGAGACAAACATAAGAGTACTATATATAATCAGAAAGTTTTTCTGTGTATGATTTGTGTGTACCACCCTCCTAGAATTTCCTACAAGGCAAATAGGTTATTTAAATTTAGAAACTATCAGTAGAATTTATTTTCTATGAAAATATCTTGAAGCCACTGGATWTAATGTTAAAATTTAATGAATTTGAGAAAATCTTTGGTCATGAGCTGAGTTTGTGGTGAAACCCAAAGGCACGTGAGTTTCGCATAGTACTAGAGCTGATTTGTTAAGCACGTCTGATATACGTTCTCATTGAAAGTAGCTTCAAAGCTAAGCAGTATGGAAAAAGGAACAAGGTACCGAGTAGAGACTCAATGAAGCAAAGGAGAATAGACGCTCAGGCAGGGAAGTGGAAAGGAACAGAGATAAAGGGAGAACTGACAACAGTGTTAGAGGCAAGTTAGTAAAAGCTTCATCAGTGGCATCTGTATTTGGTGCTTAGGCAAACAAATTGAACTTTCAAACTATTTAAGAGCTTGTTTGAGCCAAAAATGAATTTTTTAGTATGAGAATAAATATATTTCCATGTGGTTTGTGATAATCAGTCTAGCTTCACAGTACAACCTCTTCCCTGAGGATGACAAATTAAATGTGAGTGGGATCCCTACCAAGAACCCTTTCTTCCTTCCCTGTAACACTTCAGTTAACCTGAACTGGCTTTATCCAGGCAAAGAAACAAGGCTGTTGAGTCTTCTTCTTAACAAGTCCACATAATTTTTTATCTTTTAGATGCAATACAAATCACTAAGATGCTTCATTATCATGCTGTACCAGGGATGTGTTGGAGTAAATTTTGAGGGCAGAAAGGTGTTGAGTTTGGAGGGACAAAATTAATTTCAGCTCTTCTCATTTCAAGTCATGTCCCAGCTTTTCAGAATATTTTATATTTTCTTTCCTGTTTTTCTCAATTTTACTGTTTTTTTGATTCTATTGGGTATATTAAAATCTCAGCTGGCCCACATCCTCTCTGTTATGTTGAGCAATGTAACACTAATAATACGCCTTTGTTTCTTAATATGTGGTGATATTTTCTTGCCTTAATTTGAAGAGTTAATGTAAGGAATTTGTTGGGGGGGGGGAATAAAAAACACAACTGAGAATGAAACAATGGCAAAATCAAGGGGCATTGCTAATTATATCAACCAGTTGAGATTCCGAGATTTTTTGCGTTGGCTTAAAAGCCATATTGTCATGAAAAGGAGCCATCCCACATTCCTCTTATCCTATGTATTCCTTTGGCTTAGCCCAGGTAATAACAGAAGTGCATGGTTAGCTTTTCACTAAGAGGAGCTAGGACAACTAGACTAGACTACACACCTAGTCTTTAGCTGACTACATTATGTAAAATGGATTTCTGTCCCAATCAGTAATCTTGTGCTCTTCTGAACTGTTAAAAATCAGCCATATACTAGATTTGTGAAGTCATCTCGATTTCAGATTTGTTTGGAATTAAATGTACTAAAATAATAAARCTATTGTTAAACTTCCAGTGAGCACTCCCATTTTGCTTCATAGCCTGATAGTCACCAGAAAAGTCATTTGAAAACTTACTGCATTATTATTTATAATGCATACAAGGATAATAGAGAAGAAATGCCACACTAATCATTTAAGCATACTCAATCTTACCACAGAAAGCAAGATCAAACTAGTTAAATCCATATTATCACTTTCTGCACAAACAACACATTTTTCTAATGTACTGTAAATACAAGTCTCATTAAGTAAAGGCCTGACTGTGCTTATGTATGTATGTATGCATGAGAGGAGAGAGGGATGGACAGGAGATGCGAGGAGTCCTTCTGTCCCTTGAGACTTGTTGCAAAACCCCTATTAGCTCCAACAGGCACTAGGACAGGGACTTTCATGCCTTTGAGCAGTGTCCAAGCATAAACATGCTAGGGTATAAGCATTGCTGTTGCTGTTATTTCCTAAAAGAGGTCTGGTGAGATGGGATAGATGTGAGGTAATGAAGAGTTTGGCACACAGCATTCTTGTACTTTCTGTTCTGAATCTCCAGGAGACATATTGGCTCAGCTGGTCAGATTCCTTTAATAACAGAGCTCCCATGTCTATACATGCTGCTCTTTCTCTGCTCTATAGCCAATGATGGTCATACTTGAGGCCATTGTCTAACACCATGTTTCCATGAGAGTGTTTTTTTTAATCTTAATCCAGCATTGTTTAAAAAACAGAGGAAGAATTAATGCATTTCCTGGTATCTCTAGCTTTCGTGTATAATTCTCACACTGGTTCAGAAGTCAACATTCTCTAAAAGTCATCAGTAAGGGTGTGACAAAACTACTGCATCTCAGGTGTGACAGTTACCATGTAAATTGACAGAAATATGCTGAAAAATGCCAGCTTGCTAAGTGTGAAACATTGCCTTCAAACAATGTGACTTACTATTAATATCTGCCAAATGATAGCCAGGAATCACAATCTTGAATATTTCTTCATGAGTTTGCTTAAGTGTTTGGGCTATTGAAAGCTGCTATGTGCACAGGAATGGACCAGACCTGCCAGATATGTCTTATTTGTATTTAGTTGGGTGATGAGATGATGGGGTCACCCAGATAAACAACAGTGACTAGGTCTCAAAGAGTGCAAAAGGTGATAGGATGGTTGACACAGAGCTGTCTGTTGCATCACACTCTGGGTAACTTTGGTTATGCAAGCAGCTCATTGAGATCTAATTTATTAGACTTATAAATCACACATTATTCATTCTCTTTTCTGACTGGATCTCTTGATCAGGGTGCTCTCTATTAGAAATCACTTTTCACCTTCCTTTAAATGTACTGTTCTCAATAACTGTCACCAATGACTGTCTTGAAAGAACATTCCAGGAAAATAAAAATGAAAGGAGCAATGACCCAGCAGACCATTCTGACCAAATACTAGGTAACAGTATTTCAAAGTATTCCCTCAGACACATTCCCACACACACACACACACACACATACGTATATACATATACACACGTGTATTTTTTTAAACTAGAGTTTTAACTGTGCTGAAGCTATTGATTGCTTTTTTCCTTTATTGCAGATTGAAACCATTGTGATTTGCCAGATGTCATGCCCTCATGCTGCATAGTCATTCATCGCTGGCACAAGCCACTCAGAAAAGATACACAACTCTCCAAAGCACTACAGAGAGAGATGACCAAAATTACTATGGAAATGTTCCTATTTGAACTGAAATGTAAAAGTTTAGAACTATTCAGGAAAAGTGAACAAGAGAGGAAATACTGGAGCCCAACAAAATAATAATTATACTGATGAATTGRGTCATTTTACTTGCTACCTTCCATTTTGTAACAATAGGAATCCTCTGATTCCTACCTATTTTTCTCAAAGAGATTAAGGCAAGTAAAAACGACACACTCCCTGGATGTTTCATCTTCTCAGAAGACACTAGCCTAAGAAAGAGCCATTTCACACAAATGTTGTCAACTTACTTTATCAGGAGAAWCATTCTGAGTTGGTATCAACTGTCCACTGTTGTCTTTTTTTACTGCTTTCTCTAAATATGTAAATATGTAAGGAAATTCAGCATGCAGATTCTTTTAGTTTTAGGAATTCTGGGCAACTTTATTTAGAAACTATTCGACCAAAAAATGAAATCCTTAAAAAGAGTATCTCAAATTAAATTATTTTCAGCCCAAATCACTATTAAACCATTCAATTCATTGTCAGTTGGTACTGTGAAAAACATAAGATACATGAAAGAAATAGGAATAGGCGTCAGTGAAGATAATGTGGTACCTGAGGACCACATCAAGGGCCAGCTTGAGGCAGAGGACACCTTACTGGCTGTTACTTTTCATAGTGTCTACTAGTAGCTATACATTCCTAACTAGATGGAATATCCTGATTTATGTTGGGTGGCTGTAAATTTAGAGCAACTCAGCTGAGAAGAGGACATGGAACTCTGAATGTCATTCTTCATATTGAGGTAAGAGGCCCATGGCATACAGGATTTGTCTTGTGATCTTCCACTGAACCAGATCCTTCTCTGGGATAATTTTATTTGATTCAGGAAAGGAATGTAACAAATGCTTATCATGGCATAGGCGTAAGTATAATTCACTTTAGTCCTTGCTATGCTTGATACATAACGGTATCTATACAGTTATGCTTGATAGGAAAGACTTTTATATCAGGAATCCAAACCTACAGAGCCTATCTCAGCTGAACAAAAACAGTTATTTGATGAGCGAAACATGTTTTCCCTAAGTCAGATTATGATATATGCCTTGTAAGGAAGAAGGTAACTTATTTTAAAATATCGCTACCATGTGTTTGGGGAAGCGAGTGAGAACATGCATTGCATATCCAGGTAAGAACGAAATGTGATGGAAAGGCTAATGTGAAGTTATTTCTCAGTCTAGTAAAATGAGAGATGTTATAGGGCTGCCTTTTATTTTATGATATCCTGCTATTTGAGTCAGATCCTATGTCAAGTCAGTGAGAATTCTCCATTTAACTTCAAGAGAACCAAGATTAGGGCAGCCACAGTGGAGTAAATCTTATTCGAAATAACCTCTTTTGTAACAAGTGCCAAGCTGTGCAAAGCTCCAGGCTACATTGCCTCAGAACACTGACTGAAATGGCAGAACAGATTACCATCCCCAGTAATGAATTTCTTTAATTATTCTTTGCAAAAGGGGTTGTACCAAAACTCTACTGAAGAACAAAACTAATCCTTGAATTCAAATACACTGGAAGGCTTAAATCATATTTTAAAAAATATTTTCTGGTCACCACTGTTATTTCCTGAGTCAGTCTCGGAAATACTAGTTTTCTCCTCTTTTTTTGTTAATCAAGTTAAAGTTTTGCGAAAGGAATTACTAGCATTGTAGGAGAACATCTGCTTACCTATTAGAGAGAATGGCATAGACATCAGGAATGAAAGCTTCTACACACTATCAACCCTGTTTCTCATCCACTAAGTAGGGATATGGTGACAAAAGAGGGGTGTGTGTGTGTGTGTGTGTGTGTGTGTGTGTGTAATCTGAGCACTAAGGACCTGATCTTCTGTGATCCGTATCCTCACCTTCTCTGGGACTGTTACTAAGCAATTAAGCTGCCACGATCTGCTTTAATCTTCCTGCCGAGCTCAAGAGATACATGTCTATAAAAGTGGGTGCTAGGACTGTAATGAGATCCAAGAGCAGTAAGCTAGGTGTGAACTATGAGCTGGAAACTTCTGACATTTGATCTTATGCCTACCATGTGAGATGTTTTGGGGTCAAAATGATTGCCAGTGTATATGACTTTTCAAGCTGATGGTGTCTATCCCCAGCAAGGTGGCTGGCTGCTGGAATTTATAAGTTCATTTTATGTAAACTTTTCCTGGCAAATAAAATGGCAAGAGCATGGCTGTCCAGCAGCCTTCCAATAGTCATATCCTGGGCACTGAAAGTAATTTCAGTTCCTTTCTAAAGAATGGGTGGCCAGCTGTGAGACAGACTTTTGTTATGGAAGAATAATACAGAATTTTTATACGCAAGTATAAAAATTAATATGATGTTTTAATTCTTAACAAGAGGACAAGTGAATCAATTCAGCTTAATCAATTAACACTATTTTTAAAATATCAAAAAATAATAATGTTAAATTATTTCATATTGGAATTTTTATGTTTTTAATTTAATTTCTTTAATTCAATTTAAAATTTCTTTTTCTGAATTTCTGTATTTTCTGATCTAATTTGGTAATGGAGGCAAATATTGTGATCTTTTCCCTCTACTCATCCCTGCTGAAACCACACCTGGAGGACAGTATCCATTCCCAATACAAGAGAGGCATGGAACTACTGGAGTGACTCCAGTGAAGGGCTACTAAGATGATCAAGGGACTGCAGCTTATCTCCTATGAGGAAAGCCTGAGAGCTGGAACTGTTCAGCCTGGAGAAGAGAAGACTGAGGGGGGATCTTATCAACATGTATAAATATCTGCAGGGAGGGTGTAAAGAGGATGGGACCAGACTCTTTCCAGTGGTGCCCAATGATAGAATGAGAGGCAATGAGCACAAACTGAAACACAGGAAGTTCTGTCTGAACAAAAGGAAAAACATTTTCACTGTGAGGGTGATTGTGCACTGGAACAGGTTGCTCAGAGATGTTGTGGAGTCTCCATCCCTGAAGATGTTCAAAAGCCTTCTGGCTGGTTCTTGGCAACCTGCTCTATGTGACTCTGCTTGATGATGGAGGAGAGGAGTTGGACTAGATGATCTCTAGAAGTCTCTTCCAATCTTGACTATTCTATGATTCTGTGAAATATGGATTCAAAGTTCCTAATCTATTGAATGTCTAGTTAGAATAAGCAAGAATCTATTTCATTTACCTTCTCTTGTGAAAACATTTTGAGTCCTCAACCAAGAAATCTTTGAAGTTTCTAACTTGATTTCTAGGGAAAATAATGTCAAATCAGCTGAGTTGCTCCAAGCAAGAGCAGGAAATGCTCCAATATGTTACAAAAATATACTGACCATATGACTAAAAGAAACAAATACTATTGAGACATTTGGTTTAGCCATGACAGGTTCTCTAGTTTCTTCCATGCTCCTGTTAAATATGATAGAGTGCTTCTCTTGTTCCAGCCTGAACAATGATCAGATACAACTTGTAACTGAAATCAGAGGCAACCGGGAAATCTATGGAAAAAATATTTTCTCTTCTTTTACTCCCATTCATCAAAAAAATCTAAAAAGATTGTATGTCTCCAGAAAGAATGAGCCCAAATTAAACATCAGATCCAAACACCTTATGCCTTGGGGAAGTTTGTATATTTATTCTTATCCAAATTCTGTACATTGCCTCTTCTTCTGCCATGTCCCCAGATGGTCTCCTCAACCTAAGGACTGTCACACAGAGCCAGACAGGGAAGATCAGAATAGGATCTACTCATAAAGTGTGGAGTAAGCCCATAATACCACATTTGTGGAGAGTGGCTAGAGCTCAGTACCAGAACTACTGCACCCACTGTTCCAAGAAAGGGAATATAAAAGGAAGCAACACAGGATGGTGTAATTTAAATGTGTGATTCTGCTTGGATGTGAGGCAGGTTTTCATTACCATAACACAGCCCATACACAGCTGACCACCGAAGAATATCATAGAGAAGGGAATCCCTGGATGATCCACAGCTGCCATTTAGGTTCCTGGGTGGGCTTTGCCTCATAAATGAGATATTTTAAGAAATCCTAGCTCTGGATCCTGCTGTTCCCAAGCAGGGTGAGAGCCTGGGAACGTCAGAGATTTGAGGGGCTTTCCTGGAGATGTCTTCTGCACATACACCCCTACAAACACTCAGTATTACAGAATCACAGAATCACAGAATCGTAGTGGTTGGAAGGGACTTCTGGAGACCATCTAGTCCAACCCTTTTGCTCAAGAAGGGCCACCTAATATATGTTCCATAGAATCTCTAGAGAAGGAGACTTCAGAAACTCTCTGGGCAACCTGTTCCAGTGCTCTGTCACTCTTACAGTAAAGAAGCTATATTATTATGTTATTGAGAAGGAAAAAAGAAGTGGCAATGAAGTGAAGCTGTTAGCTGCTCTTCAAGCAGAGAGTCACTTAAGAAGACAGTGAACACTCTGAAAGAGTCAGTAAAACTCTAATAGTACTCTCTAGAGTACTACTCTACTAGAGTAGTAGTACTACTCTATTGTGTAGTATCTACACAATACCTACCAAAAAGTACAGGCAGTAACACCTATTTTTCAGGAAAATCCTGGTTTCCATGTGGGTTCTAAGACTTTTTACCGTACTTGTTTGAAAAATGAGTCAGAAAAATCCAAAACAATTCTTTAGGTGAAAGAATGACACTTGCTGATTCTGATATTGCTAGTCTTAGTGGATTTGATCTGGTACTAACTGCCAACAAACAGTACAAGAGAATGAATATCATCGAACAGACTAGAACATTGGTTTGTAAACATAGAAATCTGAAATAGAAGTTAAAGTATGATGAATTGTCAAAATCTGGAGAAGAAGGTACTTGCAGAGATGAACAAAGCAGGTATTTCAGCAAGAGCCAGTGCTAGAAGTTATTTGTCCAGTCAAATATGAAGTATTTCCCTCTCATAGGATCAGCAAAACACCAAGCTTAATTCAAACTCAGCAGAGACATACCTAATCTTGATCAATTTTACACATCATGACATCATGAGTCATAAATACTGAGGAAAAGAGGGAAAAGAATAATAAAATGGCCATGAGTATTAGCCAGATCATAACATAATAAATGATCAACTTAGCCAAACTGCAATAAATAACAATTTGTCTGCACAATCATCCTTTAGTACTCCAGCTAGCAGGTTTCTTCATAGATCATCCTGTACAGTAAACAGTGAGAAGGTGGAAGCAGCAGACATGATTAATGTCTTTCATTTAGCATGGACATTTTAGGGAACCGTCATGTGGATAAGAGTGTGTACTCCATTCCAAGCAAAAGAAAGATTCCCATGCTTGAGATAAATATGTGCTTATGAGATAGGACGTGTAAGCTGCCCTTCATGGAATACTCAGCCCCTCTTGCTGAGATACTGTGGGAAGGGAGATATCCAGGATATCTCAGGGATGGAAACAAGCAGGTGGAGACATCTGCAGACAGCAYTGAGACTTCTGTTAGCCTGTCTGCTCCATTCAGTACCCTCCCCACATTCTGGTTCTGCCTGCTATCCACTGCCCTTAGCATCTCCAAGCAGGATAAGAGAAGATCAGGTTGCCCACAACATGCATAGAGGATCCCAGACATGAATACAGGTTCAGAATGAATTTCATTTTAAGTGTATCTCCGTTATGCTATGAGGAAAAAGAGGCTACTTTCACTCCTTTCTGTTTTGTTCATCCCTGAATCCTCACAGCTGTGGAAGGACCAGTTTGCCTTTCCACCTACGCGCAGGACAATGAAGAAGGCTCATGAAGAACGTAGTGGGAGAGCTAGAGCCAGTGTATGAATAGACACATAAATTCCCATGCTGACCAGACAAATATCTGAGTTCTGCAGTGTTTTGACAAATGTCCCTGTATCATCATTGTGGTGTTTATTTCCACTCATTCTGAACATGAATGCAAAATGTACATAAAAAAGGCAAATATAGGTGTGTCTCGAGCTAACTTTATTTTGCTAATTGAAAATTACATTGGCAGTTCTTATGATTGTTTAATGTATAGAGCTCTGTGAAGGATCCAGAGGCTCCAGAAATTTTTGTGGGTGGTTGCTTTGTATGTTACAACATGATTTTATAAATGAGCAATATTTTATCCCACTGATACTTTATCTCAGTCCTGTCTTGTCAAAAAATTTTAATTTGTATATGCAAATATATAAACTATATATGACTAAGTTTTCTTACTTTCACAGCTTATGCTGAGCAAGAAGTTAGCTCTAAATATGACAAGTTTATTTGTTCATTTATTTATTTTTAATTTCTAATTAGAGAAAGGAAAAGGRTGTCAAGAGTCTTTAGTGATTCACATTTTAACAGCCAGGTTATAATTTATTAATTCCCAACTTATAAAATTTTCATAACCTCTTTCCACAGGAGTCCAAGAGCAACTCAAATTTATTTATTGTTTCTACATGGGGTGTCATTAAATATTTGTTATCTTCTAAAGTTTGTTGGGAAATGGGATTATTTTCCACATGAAATCACACCAATGCTAATGGGAAAAGGATTAAATGTTGACCCAGCAAATTAAACTGTAAAATATGAGGCTTACTCTTATTATTATATACAGGCACATTTTCTGTACTCCTTATTAAAACTGTCTTAATCAACCTCATTGTATTTTAGTCCGCATTTTAAAATAATTATTCCAGAATAAAAATAGATGAATATATAAAGGGAAAAAATTCCTCCTGAATATGTTCAGTTTATCTTCTTTTAAGGAATTTTCCAGTTGGTCTCTTTTGACATTTAAATCGATCACATACAAAGAAAAAAAAAAGACACTGAGAGTTGTTTGTGCTTTTCTTAAAGCTTCCTAAGATGCTGCTTCTATTATCCTTTCTAACAAATACAAAAAAGCATCTCTGCATATATAAATTTCATGTAAAATATATTGCTGCAAGTTTCATGTTCCTAACTCTTTGCATTTTACTGTTACTGTTTCATTAAAAGGGACAAAACTCTACTCCGCAGCAGGGGGTTGAGTGTTCTCTCTCTCCAATGATTACTCTTACCTGGAGCATAGCTGAGAAAATACTCCTCATCTGATTTCTTTATAATTCTCCCCTCAGCCATTTGGTACCATGGACCCTGACCTAATTCATTTGATATTGGTCACAACTACCACAGGATATGGAGCACTGAAATATACTTAACTTTAAAAACTAATTTTAAAAAATGCTGAAGAAATGTATTTTTTGTGTGATCAGCTACGACCTAAAGCTGGAATGGAAAGGTTTCTCAAGGAAAAATGTTGGTCTATAAGTTGGTTAGATGATCTCATTGATGATATCTTGTTAATTCAACTCTTCAATACATAATGGCTGAATAAGAGTCATGTTTGATCCTGTGTAAGATCAAAAGCTTTCTAATTATTTCAGTAGCTTGATGTTTGTATAAAGCTTTAAGACTATTTCTGCCTATTAGCATGAAAACTATAATTGTGGTAAAAAATTTTGTGCAAAATATTGCTCTTTCAAAACAGGCGTAATTTAATCTGTGTGGTGTTAGGAATAGCTGGAGAAATAAGATAGTACTCTCAGCTTGTGAATCACTCACTACAGTGAAAAAAAGACTGCTCGGTTGATTAAAGTCCAGGAAGCCAGGAAGTTGGCGGGGCAATGCTGAGATGACTTAGATGACACTGACTTTGTAAAAATCTAGATTACTTTATAACTTGCCAGGGAATTCAGGCATTGGGTCYGGCATCATACATGGATCACAGAGGAAACCGTCAGCTATGTTGCTACTAAATCAGAAGATACAGAGGGGAGAGCAGCCCTTTTAGAAGATATATCTAAAAACTCTACAGTCTCACACAAAAAACCCGATTTCTCTTTGCAGGCAGAGCCTCCATTTGAAATGAAAATGAAAAATGGAAGAGCAAAGTTTTTAAAGGCAGAAACAATATAAAAAAGAGAAACCTGATACATAGTTAAGATATACAAAGAAGTATCCAAATTCCATTTTTTTTCTGTTCATATGCAAGAGAGACAAGAAATAAGAAGTAAAGAGCAATGTGGTACCCAGAAAAAGAAATCTCATAGAGACAAGGTGAGGTTTTACATTCTGTAACTAGAGGTGGGACTCCTCTTACTTAATGTTGTCTACGAAATAGGTGTCTAGGTAGGTGAGCTTCCCCTGTTCTTCGTTTAGTGTCGGTGAAGATAGAGTCAATGTAGAATCATTGTACATTCTACAGAAATCACTGTAGAAAATCCTGCAGAGCTTGATTCATCTGGCTAAACACAGATACTTACCTTAGGGTGAGAGGGAACATGCCCATGGATTCTGTTGATTAGTTCTCACCTGGATTCAAAGGGAGTCTGAGGACTGACTCAGGTTGTTTTTGTTTGTGGATATCACAGGTCACTTGTGAAATCAGACTACACATTCCATGTTGCTATTGTTTATTGGGTGAGCAGTGAGGGGTTAAAGTCTCTATCCTCTGCCTTTCTGATAAAAGATTAGACTTAACAACAGTTAAAAACTTATGCCCCAAGTTATTTTGTCTTAAAAACTGTAGAGAAAATGACTGCAAAAGGCATATCCACTTGGTTATTAGTCCTGACATTTAAGGAAAGCAAAACCAAGAGATGGACTTTGTGTCTCCTGTATTTCTGCTTGTGAGGAAATGGTCCTCAGGCTAGGAAACATCACCAGTCTTCCTGATACTTAGCACACACTACACCTGACAAATTCATTAGCCACTGTGCACTGGGCCTTTTTTTTAACTAAAGTAACAATATACACTTGGAAATGAGCTCTACCTTAACTGTTCTGGCCATGATGTTGGTCAGCACCCCTTTGCTCTTCTTAGTGTTGATATGTCTGTTCATTTTTTCATCCACTCATAATTCCACAGATGCACAGACACTGCACTTCTAAATCTAGGGGTGAGCTGGTTGCACTCTAACATTTTTTAAAATTTATTTGCATCTTTACAGTGGCACTCCCAGGACTTTTTTTTACCATATGCTCTGTAGACTTGCTACTTTGTTACATTAATGTTATCTCTTCTTTAAAATATGTCACCAGGGTTTCCCACCATTACTTTAAACTGATAATTGTGCAAGTCAGACCCTTACTATATTGCTCATAAATATACAGTGGCTCTGAGAAAACAGTTACAACTTCAGGGAGCTTGGAATAACCTAGTTGAAATGCAACCTGACAACCTAGAGCATGCACAAAAAGAAGTTCCTCCCTGCAGCGTAGACCCCACTGAACCGGTATGGGAGATATTTTCTCAGCTATTTCCACCTTTGGTATAAAGACTCTCCCAAGTTATTTTTACAAGAAATTTTATTTTAATTTGTGTGCATCACTCCTGTACACTCTGTACTGGTTGTCTAAGAACTGCTAAGTAATTAACAGAAAGAGGTGGTGAGAGCCAGCATGCTATGTGACCTCATGGAGCCTGTGTCACCAAGCAAAGCATGTCTTGATAGGCCTGTCAGATCATTGACCTGATATAATTTCAAAATACTTCTTGGTAAAAGGTTCCTTTCTGGGGAAGATTTCTTAAGATCCAGACTATTCAGGTGTTGTATTTTCATACCTTGTCAAGTTGCTGCTGTCAATACTGGAAGTGCTATTTGCAAGGCAGGTATTCCTGTACTTTTCAATGTCTTAGATAAATGCAGAAGTATGGATCTTYTATACATACTCCAAGACAGAACTGTTGGTCCGGGCACTGCAGCATGTGTAGCATATCTCATTACATCAGATTTCACAAGAGTTGAAACAGCTTTAACAGAAAAGGTAAACTACAACATGGAGCCTTATTCCCACCAAGAGGTAAGCTACTAATAACTGATATTTTTACAAGGTCATAAAATCATAGAAAAGATTAGATTAGAAGCAACATTTGGAGGTCTCTAGTCCAACTCCCCTGCTCTGAACAGCGCTAGCTTTAGAGCTAGCACAAGTTGTTCAGGGCTTCATCAAGTTGAGTTCTGAAAACCTCCAATGATGGAGATGCCATAGCTTCTCTGCACACATTTTACTTGAAATCAGAGTGCAAATTATTTAATATACCTCAACTATTCAAGGAAAAGTAGGATATATTTTGCTCCTCTGTTTGGAGAATCGTTTGATGCCTGGCTGCAAATGTTTAGGCCAGAATTTACTCATGTAACTACAGCAAAATTCCAAGGGTTTTCCTGGAGCTTGCACCACAAAGATGTGAGAATTATAAAACCACCAGTTATGAGTACAGTGCGGAAATATGCCCAGGTGTTAGAATCTGGCCAAGGTTCACCACTTGGATGCTCACCAGCCTGCTGTATGAGGATCCAGCCACTGGATCATTCCTTTCTTTAAAATTTTTATGGGATCTGGACAGAGTCCAGGTGAGTGCCCCAGTTTGCTTCCTCTATCTACTCTCTAACAGTTGCTTCTGAAACCTCATCGTGTGACTGCTTAGCCCAGGTTTCAGATTCTTCAGTCTTTGTTTGCATCAGTATTTCCACTGAAAGGATTAACATACAGTTTTCACCTAGCTCTTCAAGATTTAGGCCATCATTACTGGAAAATACATATATGTGGATACATAAAGCCTTTGTATGAAGTTTCTGAACATAACATTGCCATTTACTTAACAGAAAAATACAAAAGAACTTACAGTTTTTGTTGGATTTAAAAACTCCAAAAACATTATGAGGGCTAGTTCTCCCTGGGAATTGGACATGGTGTCAAGGTATCAGAAAAATTGGATTTCCCACTGCCCCCACTAGGCTCCCACACAGGCCTCCTGGTTATGAACTGATGAACTAAACATTGAACAGGGAACTCCTTTTCACTCATTTGGGTGGCAACTCTTTAGCCAGCCCTCCAGTAGACTCAGTGGGYAGAGTAGGAAACAAGCATTGTAATTTGTTTAACACTAGAGATAAACAATGGACACGGAAGGAATTGGTTGTGTGTTGTGTCACAGTCAAATGAAAAGAAAGTCGGATAGAGAGGTCCTCAAAGGGAGGAAGGAATAGGACCGAAATATAAGAAAGATTAATATGAAAGGAGAGTTTTGAACAATTTACATTAGTGCATTTATCAAATTTGAATAATAGCAATAGCTGGTGAAATTCAAACCCTTATCTGAAAAGAAAACAGGTGTCAACTTTGAATATCCTGTAGATAGCCTTCTAGGTCAACCTCCTGGTCCCCAGAAGAAACACTGGAATTTTAAAAAATCTTACATGAGAAGAGATAGAATGTGCATATATGTGTGTGGGGGAGAATCAGGGCAAGATGAACAGAAATATTTTTGTGTGCCTTACGAGGAAGAATTTTGTGGATAAGATGAGGTTCTTTTTCTTTCTTTTTAACCTCAGAACAAGTTAGGGAGAGTATTACTAGCTAAGAATTTTACCAGAGAATGCTGAAGAATGCTTCCCTAAGCCCCATTTCTTTCTGTAGTTTCAGAAATGTGTCAAAGTGCCAGGGTATCTGATTATTCAGCCCTTGCTTTGGCATCATACAATAAGAATGAGTGCCACACAGCATGGAGAAGATTCAGAGTGAAAAAGCTGCTGGGGTTTGATAATGTTTTAGATCTCAGAGAAATCTAAAAATACCAAATATGGTCAGCATATGTGCAGTGCTTTAGCAAGTACAACATCTGGGAGAATTTTCAGATATTCTTCTTTTACACTGCTTTTTACTCTACCAGAGAGCAGCAAAGTGTAAATGAAAACTTACCAGATTTTTGCAGTGCTTCTAAGTCCAGGTACAAAGACATTAAAWCCAATAATGGCAGAAATTAATATACGCCAGCTTACAATCCTCGTTTATTCTAGCTTTGGAGAATACATAGGTGTGTTATGCTACATCTCTCTCTGGATTTCTGGATGAATTATGCTCACTGTGGAGGGATAGGTACATTCAAAATATGTATATAGGTAATTTCTCACAGTGTTATTTAACTGAGGATTGCAGACACTTTGCAAATTCAAAACGAACTTTACATAATGAAGTAGAAATAGTAATCTTGTCACTATCATTCAAAGAAGCCACATTTGTTGATATAGTGCGTGCCTTAGATGTAGTGATATCAATGCAAAAAAGATGCTCAACTCAAAAGTAGCAAACTCAGGTCCATAATAAATAATCAAGTTTTGCTATAGACTTCAGTGAGATCAGGACTTCACTCAAAATCATCCAGATTTTGCTCATTGATTACATGATCTTATTATATAAAACTACTTAAAGGAGTAACTACAATTGTATCTCTGGGTGTCATGCATGCTTAGCAACTGAGGGTGAAACAGTATAGAATCTGCAGATTAGAATGTATGCATTATAAGCTTATGTCAGTCAAACAAAAACAGGATTGTGCAAAGACTGAACAGTGACAGGGGATAAAAGGTGCAAAATGGCAGCAGTCAAGGCCAGAATCTGATGTAGGCGGTCTGGAGGAGATTCAAAAATGAAAAAAAAAGTTTCTTCTTTCTGTCTTTTTTAATGCATCTTTCAAACTGCTCAGCCACACAACTGAGTTTCAAAAAAATATATCAATGCAGGTGCTATAGTAAACAATGCAACAGTGCAATTTAAAAAAGAAAAACATGGATGTTCTAAGCTAACTGAGTTGATCTTTTCTTTGGACTGTATTTTCCTCTGTATCTTCAAGTGGGCGGTCAGTGCTACCTCATGGATAATATACACTTACAGAAATAATACTCAAAGGACAGACCTGCATAAAATGTCCCCAAATTCTCACTATGTAGAGTTGCAAACAAACAGTGCTGTGGAGAAGGCTAACCAAAAAATATTCTCTGTGCTCTGTGAATAGCTGCTAGTTTCGACAAAGAAAATTCAGAGGGATTCAATGAAAATTTCAGAGGGATGAAGATAAGATAAAACCATTTAGCAGGATCCTGTTTATCAAGGGCTTCCATGTAGCTACAGCTGAAAGGTACTGTAAAAAATGCTATTAGCTTGTAAGGTGAAAATAAACCGTATCAGACAAAACTGTATCACTGAATATTGACCACTATAGACTAACTTGACAAGACTTTACATGAGTTAGAGAAATTCCTGAATTACAGATAATTCATATACTAAGGGTATAATTTTATATCTTACATTCCACACTCATGTCTTCCATATGCTTCCAACCTAGGAAAACCCTGGTCATCCTTTTCCAGTGATGGATGCTCTGCCATTGCAGACTGGCCTACTTACACTGTCATTGAGAGACAGAGACAGGAGGGCAAAGAGACATGTTTCCATGCAACAAGGTAGAATTTATATTTGAATAAAATACATGTGCATATTTTTATGAACACTAATCAGAATAAATGGGAAATTTGCACAAATTCTGTGAGCATTATTTAGGGAAATAATTTCACTGGAACGTGATACCTTACAAAAGCATTCTTGAAATTCAGTTCCTTCTGTCTCCTTCCCTGTTCATTCTCACACTCATTCTTGTCATTCTCTCATTCCATTTCTCCASTCAGGGCTCTTCCTTTTCAGCTCACATGAAAAAGATATGACCATCTCATTCTGCAAATTAAAATGACTTTTTATAATAAACAGCATAGAGCTTAAGAACTTTTGGAGTATTCTGTGGACAACAGGATCCATTAATGCGTATACTTACAACACTGACACATATACCTCCTGGTTATTTTCTGTGTAAGTTAATGGCAAATGTCAATCATATTCTCCACTCAATTTGTATGAGTATCATTTAAAACAGAATTTGAAGTATCATATCATTACAATATTTTTTACAAATATTGCTTGCGCTGAAGTGTTTCATTTAAAGTCTCAATTTCCTTCTTCCTTTACAATAAGGTTTCTCTTTTCCTCTAGAAAGAAGTCCTTTCATATGACTTCAAAATGCTTAAAATGTCGCTGAATTCAGACTCATTTCTTACATTCTCTGCTTGAACAACCATTTACAGCCTAACACTCATAAGCTAAATGGTATAATCAAAGTTTATAGAAAAGCCCATGAAATATATCTCAGTTCTTTGTTCACTGATTTACCCGACGTCCTCCAGTCTGATATTTAAGTGGCATTCTCTGAATAAACTGTGGGTCATGCCACTAGCCATCCAAAGCATTGCTATCCATGCACCACAGAACTAGTATGTAAATATACAGGGGAAATAAGGTCAGAAAAAAAAGTACACCATGTCTCAAAGAAAAGGTATGGTAAAAGGGAGTTAAAATGGTTCCTTGCACTGAAGGTGTTCAAATGCTCCATCTCTGTCATCTACACAGGACATAAAAAGCCAGGAGGCCCCAATTAGAGCCAGGGGATAGCACTGTGACAGCTTGTCTCCATACACGAAAGGCATTACCTTGGCATTCTCAATTCCCTTGAAATTAGAGAAATCAAGTATTTTATCGTAGCAGTTCAGGGTCACACACAGGTTGAGATAAGCAAACAGGTACCTTGTGTAGTTGTGCAAGCTAGTTATACATACTGGTTATACATACTCCCTGGCTCAGAAGAGTTTCCCTGTAGACCTGGACCAATCTTTATAACAGCTTTAATAACCTAAATCCAGCTGGGATGGATTTTCCAGTGGTACCTGCTACAGATAATCGTCATCGTGTACCACAGCCGTTAGCAGGTATTGAACTCAGACTTTATGAACCACAAACACTGAATTCCTCTGGCCATAARAAATGAGGAGGTTCTCATTGAGGAGGAGGCCACACAGGACACGGCATATTATATAGTGGACAGCAAATATTCCATATTTACACACAGAATGGCTGTCTGAAAAGGTAGTTAGAGTCCAGTGCATGTGCTACATTTTTCTTTCCCAGTCATCTTCCACGAATATGAAAATAGAAATAAACAAATAACCTTTTTTCTTCCATACTCCTCTGCTCCTAGTAAAAATACCAAAGTGAGACCAATGCAAAATTAAGCAATAAATGAAATGGAATATTTTGGGGGGGATCAAGTGTTCTGAGTACACATCATTTTTAAAATCTCAATAGAGACAGTTACAAGCAGGCTGTAAAAGCTGAAGAATGGCCAGATCACAGGATTTGTAATTAGAGTAAGTACATGGTGCTTCCTCGCTGGGAAAAAAAAAAAAAAAAAAAAAAGGCAAGATAGCAGCTGTCTCAGCAATGCCAGAGTCTGAGAGAACTCCCAATGAAATCAGATACTCCTCTGCAGAGAAAGTGAGTACCATCCATCCATCAGGAGGGTATGTGTCACGTGTCACAGCTAATTGAAGAGAAATGGCTTCTAGAAAGTTAAGCTTCCTCTGAAACCTCAGCATATCTATTAATAAGGGAGAATGAAAAGAAGGCAAGAAAATAACCTAGACATACAAGCAGTAGTCACCTGAGGCTGCACATGATTAACTTCACCAAAGCACATTACATGCCTCTACAAGGAGAAAAATTCAAAGAAATACTTTACTGGGTTAGATAAAGGTAAAAATAAACCAGTGCAGCTTCCATACCTATGTGTAACAGTTTCAAGAGTCAGTCAATTATTTGGGCCTTGATACTGGTTTTATATCAGTTTTATATTGTCGTAACTCTATATTGGTGCAAGTTTCAATTGAGTAATTGCACACATCCATCAATTTAAACAGACACAGATGCTTCCAAGCAAAAAAAATAGAAAAAGGGGTTCTCTGAAGAACTACGATTTACCAAATTTTATTATGCACTGTGCAAATATTACTTGGCTGTTGCAAAGCGTGGTCTGTGCCAACAGCATGTATTACAGCACTAGATGCTGACCTGACAGGTCTCTCAGACCAGGAAGTTCACACAACTGTGGCCTTTCTCATGCCGCTCTGCAGTTAGCACTATGCTTCATATCTATTCTGCACAGCAGATCTGTTTCTCTTTTGCTCCAGGACCTCATGTGTTGCATGGAACTGGGCACTGCTATATCAATGACTATTCCTTAGAGACGGGAGGAATGAAATGCAACTTCCCTTGGAATAGTCCAGCTGAGGCCTGTGGCTGTCAACACTCAATGAGTATTTTGGCAGAGAAAGTCAAAGATCTTTTCTCTCCCATCATCCAGTCTTTCTCTTAACATTTATTGAAGTTTCACCACCATTATAAGCTGTGGTTCAGAGAGATCCTTTGCTACCATCTAAGTGGATCCTGTGAGGTACTGACAACCCGTGTTCACCCTGTAGAGTCTCAGAACTGGAGAGAGCGGGCAGAGGTGCGCTGAGGTGCTTTGAGCTGGTTCGAGAAAATTTGCTAGGAAGTAAAACACAAGGGCTACAAAGATGGAAAAAAAACGTCCTTTCACCATGGAGAACTTTTCTTGGGTCTGTGTTTACATAAGGCTTCTAAAAAATATTATCTGAAGGTGAAACAGAAAGAGTCATTTTCTGAATTAAGCCGAGTCTAATTTAAAGTCCTTCGAAAACCAGGTAATCAGCAAAGCAAACTAACAAACCTATGTGCCTGCAAGACAAAATGCTTTTATTTCGCAGCAATGGGGAAATAGAGTTCCATGCAGTATTATGTCTCTTTCTTCCTCTTGCAGTCAGGAGAACAAGTAAAGTAATAGCATCAGGCAAATGTTATTCTTTCTTTGCCTTGGAACATACACCACATCCTAGGCAAATGAAATTGGTACAATTCTGTGACAATCAGATAGCAATTAATCCATACTCTGGCCACAGCTAGATCCAAGGGGACTTCCATCTGTCCACCCCAAACATACAGCAGGCTGAGATCTGGGAGCATATATGCAGTCCTCTCTTACAACAGAGGCATCTTTATACAGCATAGAAGCTGAACTGGCTATTGTAAACCAGCCCTGCTGTTCTCAGTGATGGGAAAGAAAGATTTTGTCTGCAAGACTATGCTAAAAGCTTTGATGCTCTTTCCCTTTTTGTTGCTTAATGCAACTGATTAGAAACTGATGCATGGGCACTAATTTGGCCTGAAGGCAGAAAAACAGCCAGAACTATGACTGTCTTAGCAATAGATGCCATACGTACAAACTGTCATATCTGAAACACAAACAATAATGGATTAAAACACAAGTACCCAAACTTATAATAAACAATTTATATCATCCTAAATCTTTCAAAGATCCTGAAATTAAAGTTTTACAACGTAATAAAACTACTGTAACTCCATGAGAGGCAATTGGCATGGCAGTCTCGGGTCCAGGAATTGTTTCAGCTCCCTGAACGAAAAACTAGGCATTTCACCAAAGCCTCCTCTGTAGCTCAGGAGGACAGAGCTCAGTAGCACTGTGGGGTGAACTTATCTCATGTGACCCACTTCTCTGAGGGCTGGGTTAATTGCCCTTTCAGAGATATTTCTCACTACCAATTGAATCTATTCTGCTTCTGATCAGATATCTGATTTTTCCATGAATCAAATTAGGGAACATGGATCTTTCCTCTACTTTAGCTTGAATCCAAATTTGAATAGTGAACTTAGTTTTCTCTCACTGATAGTTTTTGACCAGATCAGTATTTTTAATTTCAATTTGATAAAGTGATGTGACTTGGTAGGAGAATTTTTGCAGGGTTTTAAATCAGTACTTCATATATATGGCATGAATTAATTATACGATATGAATTTACACTGTGTATGTCATAAATTTTAGGCATATGCATTTCTAGCAGAGCAAACATTCTGAATTTCCCAGACAACTACTTTCAAATACGAACTCACAACTCACCAAATTCCCTGCTTAGAGAGCCGGCTTAACATACTCTCTATTAGAACACACCAGAGTAGAAGAATTTTTCCTCTAATACAATACCAAAGCTTCATTTCTAATACTGCCATGAAGCCACCCTTTAATTAAATTTTAACTTTATTTTATAATATTCAATTATAAACTCTTAATTTATAAAGTTAAGGAGCTGCAAGATGAACTTACAAAATTTCATACATTTGATTGTTTTGTTTATAAAAAGGGTGTATAATGACATATGTTTTTTGAACCAGCTCTTAGCAATTAAAGTTGTTTGCTAATAAAAGTTTGTTGGTTTCATAATACAGACAGAAATGGGCTATACAAGTGAATTTAAACTCTTACTTCTACTACAAGACTGATAGCTTGTGAAGATAAATGTTCTTCACTTCATCTGTAATACATTTCAGAATATTTTATAAAAAATACTTAACACATGAAACTACAAAAGAATACAATCAATATTTAATTAATAACTAGGAGACTCATTACACAGTCCTATGTTTTGTAAATTAGTCTGTATAAAATGTTGCAACGCGTCCAAGTTAGCAAGTGTACATTGACAGGCTTAGTTACAGGAACTGTTTTTGACAATAAAAGAACTTACAGCAGCACTGGCCTTACCAGTGTGGTACTTTTGCAAAGTAAAATGGCCTGGAAAATTTTTACCTACAAGAAAAAACAAGAAGACAATATCAAATGAGAAGTTTGTAGAACAAATTTGACTAATTTGCAGTGAAGATACTGCAGATGTTTCAATGAACATCCCTTTCCCTCCAAGTGAAGATTTGTCCCTTTGACCAATAAAAGGCATATTACAAAAGCACACTGCATAATCAATTACAGGAAATGCACTAGTTTGTCTTCTACTTGATGAATAATTAACATGAAGCTAATTAAGAGGAAAAATGTTAACGCATTCAACAGTGAATTTTTAGCTACTCCTATATATGTTTTAGTAATTCAATGTATGCAAGATAACGTATTTTGGAAGAAAAGGGCACTAGCTGAAAACATCAGCTGTGCTTAAATATAATGCCCATTATAGGTTATTGTTTTACGCCTAGAGAGAACTTACAGTTGGCAAAAGAGCACTACAAAAGTCTGCACCCTCTTGCATGGAATTACATAAAAGTAAGTAGAATTAAATTTGAATTGAAATTCAATTAAAAATGAGATAAAGCAGAAGCTTAGACCTCTCTTATACATGGGACTTCCTCCAGCTTTATCCTTTGCATTGTCAAAACTCAAACAGACGGAGCAGAAGGAGTGCATTCAGTTCCGAAACCAAAGCCAGAACAACAAGCAGAAGATCCAGACAATCTGCTGTGTTCCTCACAAGGAGAATTTACAAATAGTGGGAATGTTTTTAGCTGTCCATCTCTCACAAAATTAAAAGAAAATAGCTTAATGGCAACACAAACTTTTAAAGTCAGAGAAATCCATAAGTATTGTATTAATATTCTGTCTACAAACAACAGGTGCAAAAATTCAAGCATCAAAAATTAGCATACTGTAAAATCAAAAAAAGGAAAAGARAGAAAATCAACTTGAGAGAATAATTGCGGCAAATCTGCTAGCGTAAGTAGCAATAGATCTGTTCACTGAAATGGCATCAAACGGTTTATTTAGAAGCTATTTCCCAACTTTCAACTGTTGACTTCTTTGGCCCTCCTTTTTCATGCTCTTCCCCTATCCCCTCCAAGGTAGATACCACAACAGATATACTTGCAGCCTGTGGAAATGCTGGCCACATGATATGTATAATTATGCAGACTTGTGAACAATATAGGCTTATGAATTGCAACTCAAATGCACACATTACTGTCTCTTTCATACTCCTGAATATAGATTTCCACTAAAAAGTCATGTTCACTAGTTACTGGTGGTTTACTTATATCAACCGGAAACTATCAGCCTCAGTGCCTTTCTTAATAGGTGGAGTGGGGCCTTAAAATTTTATAAAATAGAGTTAATATCTAAGTCTGACTCAGTAGTCTATGGCAGCTTCAAAACGTCAGCTCTCCCCTGCTGAGGATCAGAGGAATTTTCCTCTTCCTTTCTGGTAATAATCCAGTTATCCCAATGTAACCTTGTCTGCATAGTGTCTGACTTCTTTTTACCATCTACAAATGTCTTGGATTTTACAGTTATGCTCAAAGCAATCCTACGTGTAGTAGTAGGCCCCAAGCCACTCCAGTACCCAGCATCAGAAAAGTCTGATATTGATTGAATTTTGATGTAACTGTGGTACTTATGAAGGAGTGGGGAAACAAACTCTTCCCCAAACCTGATTTTGGATATTTATTTCTTCACATCTATGTTCATGTACAATTCATGGAATTTACATACAAGCTGTGGCACAGTGCAACATATATGTAGCTCGTAGACATGCGACCTTTTGTGCCTAAGCAAATACATGTTGAAAAGGTAACATCTATGAAATATATATATATATATTTAAATGTAGAGATTATAAAATCATCTTTATAATTATCATTCCCCCTGCTACTTTCCAAGATGCTTTTGGAGGATCAAAACACAGCTGTTTCCCTACTGAGAATTTTCACACTTATACAAGCCCCAGGTTTGTTTCCATCCCAGCCAACAGACGGCACAGAGCAACCGGTCTCTGGGCATGGGAGAGCTCTAACTATTGATTATTACTTCTGAAAGAAAGCTAAAAACTGACATCCTATTTATACAACTAAAGAGGAAAAAAAGGAAAAGGACTTCGCTCAGTTCAAATGACAGTCCTTACAAACCTTGACTGGTTTCCTTGAAGCCAACTTCAACTAGCAATTTTTTCCCAATTTCTACAAGCACATCAGCATTTGAAACACCAGTGTGGGCTTAAGGAGAAAATGATTTCTCACCATATGAACTGTATGCATAATTCTGAGAAAGGAAATGGCACGTTACTTTATTCACATATATTCACATTCATTTATTCACATAAAAAGGAGGACATATTCTCAGCTATGATTGACATAAGGTATGAAGAGGATTTCTGCTGTAAAAAGGCAAACAAATTATGAATACTAGGAAGAAGTAAGGATGTTTATTAACACTCCTCTATCTTCATCCCCCTACCCACCCCATCGCCCATGAAATGGTATTCCAAATCCTTGACACAAAAATGCTAATATATAATATCAACCATACGTTCTCTGCCATTCCCATCTGAACCACCAGTACTGCAAATGTAGTCATTTTCTTTCTAGAGGGAGATAGCAAACATACATACTTGTGCATTACCTTTATTTGGCACTCAGATCTCAGTGAAGTAGAAATTATGCCATTTAACACATTATCAACCTCCCAAAATACAGCCTTTCTAAGGATAAAGAAAAGTCTGAATTGACTTAATAAACTTAAGACATTTTCTGTCCAAAGGTTTCTTACAAGATTGTTGTTTAATTTGTATGATCATGTAGGTGAATGAAGTTAACCAACCTGAGCAATGGGAGGAAATCAAATTATGCTCTTATAAGCTCAAATACACATTGCCTGAGTTTTTTAATTCATTTTCTGGAATAAGATTATTGGCAATGCTTACAAACATGTCTATGCTGTTCATTTTAAGTTTTTGTATAACTGTCCCCACGAAACACCAGCACTCCCAGAGACATTCCTTGAGGAGAAAAAAAAATACGTAAATAGAATAGATTTTCTGTTGCAAGTTATTTGCCTGGGCCAAAAATATATATAATCCTCCTAATTCAGAGTACAAGCTCCTTGATTATAACATCTTGTCATCCACAATGAAGTGGTTGCATTGCTTCATATTTAAGAAAGGATTATACAAACAGTGTTGAACATTAGGGTAAAATGTAAGAGTAGTTTTCAGCTGTTGACATCAAGGGACAGCATCATGCTCATTTTACTTGTGCAAGTTCTGGCACTGAATGAAACAGATCTGTGGCTCCTAGACTGGGGAACAAGTTTTATAAAATTATTTCTCAAAGTAAAATTCAGTTGTATGTTACGAAGTGTTAAAAGCTTATAAAGAACTGCAGGTAGCTTGAAAGATTATTTGATAGCTGTGCTGGACTCAGAAAGTGTAAATTGCCTATGACAGAAAGGCATAGGGTGAGGGAGTGATATGTGATCCTCCAAGGTTCAGTGAAAGTGGAGCAATTGTAATTAATCTTAACCGACTCGTGACTCAGTACCTCACTGCACCCCAGGGTGGGTGACAGAGAGGTCTTCCTGGGAGAGTGAAGTGAGTAATTTAGTACCCCTTGGAAATGTACTCAGAGACATAACAGCGAAGTCTGACTTAACAAATGTCATGGTGCATATAGAATGTCTAAAGGTGAGCCAATGTCCTACTGCTGACATAGAGGACAGGATTCCCTCCTGCCTGTTTATTAGCAACAGCTACAGAGTGCTTTCCCTGATCCCCCAGTTAGAGAAAATTCCCATGCTCCCTCACGGGCAATACTCCCTTCTTTGTTTTATAGACTTAAAGGAAAAACAAGTCCAATGAAAAAAGAAGTATTTATGTGTTTCTGGAGCTTGCAAGAAAATTTACAAGGATCTACACATGAGTCATGTCTGTATAATATGCTCATGGCACTGAGGGCTTGTGTAGTATTTCCTCATGGATAAATCTTCATAAAGGGATGGAGAGAGCAAGCTAAGACTGAGGGAATGGCCAGGGGCAGAGAAGACTCTGGACTCCTGAGTTGTGTGCAACAAGCAGTCTTCATACCAACTGCCCACAGGGAAGGCTATGGGGAAGCATTCCACAAGTGATGGCAATGCAGACCATGCAGGCTTCACAGCTCAGCAGAGTATGGAAGCAGCCTGAGGTTGAAACAGTAGTTAGAAGATGTTGTAGTGCAGTATGAGAAACTGGTGTTCTGGCCTGGATTTGGTAGTTAATTACCCCAGCAGATTTTGATTTAATATGAATAGATTTTTTTTTTTTTTGAGATAAATATGTGATGCTTAGAAGAATTTAACTAATCAAAGTTAGTCAGAAGACAGTTCATCTTGACCTGTGATTGTTTCCACTTTTGTTAGCTGAAGAACTTTGGACTGGTTCAATACTGCCTTGGTGGACATTGATACGTGTCAAGTGCTCACTGAGGTGCTGTTTCTCAGAAGGCTCTTCCTTGTGAGTCCACAATGGATCACAAAAAAAATGAGCAGCATGGAGAATCACAGTGCTGCTGGGCATATCTCCTTTCAGGTAAAATGCTATCTATTATTTAAAGTTTTCATAAGCATGTGGGTGGTTTGACTGTGTGGACAAGAGAGATCAGATCCTGCCTTTGAAGAGCCTTAAAGTAATTTTTACATGTTATGATGAGAGCATAACAAGACTGACAGAATGGGTTTAGGGAGGAAGGACAGGGATAACATGAACAAGATGATCTGTCATCTATGAATAAATAAATAAATAAATGCACACATGATCTATACATAACTTATAGACAGAGAGATTGGCTATTTAGCTGTTTAGTTTGAACTTCTTTTCCCAGAAGCTGTATATGGTTTTGTAACTGATTTTCCACTGCCTTCTGGTGACAGGGTCACATTATAGATACAGAACTGTCTCAGAGAGCAAAGTTTCTGCTTCTGAAATCAATGCCCTTAAGTTCAAGGCCTGCTGATCACATGCTGATGGTGATCTCTCACCCAAAGGTTTTATGTTACTGAAGCCACCTTTCCTGCCTTCATATATTAACTGTCACAATCAGACACAGAAATGCCTGTATTTCAGCAACATCAGAAGCAATAAAAATCAAATCATCAAAACCAATTTAAAAAATAACTAAATAGACAGAAGAATTAAATCAGTCTAAAGTACTCTAGTAGACCAAAGCATCTGTGCACCCAGCTGTTTGGTTTACGAAGCAGATGTGACAAGATGTTTGAATCTGGTGCTGTTTATTCATTTGGAGATTTTGGCTGGATGGAATCACTGGCTATAAAATATTTATACCTTTACTCTTGCTTGTTCCTATGCTATTGCCTACTCCAGAGGTCAGATGCATGGCATTGAGAGAACCCTATCTATCAGGACACTGCAAATCTAGGAGCTCTGATGACAGGTCTCTATAAAACCAGTTCAGGGAGTAAAAGCTCCCTGTGGCTCTTGAAAATTAATTTTTAGCTCTTACTGAGAGCATATTCAGCAATATGGAATATAAATTTATTCTTAGAGTCCTTACACAATTCTTGTTGAACAAAATTCTCACAAGCTTATATAGTAACGTGTTCCCACTCATGGGATATTACAGTGTGACTCTTCTAACATTTGTGATTTCAATTCAAGTCTCAATTTTGGAGTCAAATGATTTGTGAGAATCTCATTCTACCCCTAACCTCTTATCCACTGAGTTCCTATCTCTTCTGGTTGCAATGAAAAACCTGAAAACATAACCCATATTAAGTCTCAAACACCAGACGGCAAACAGAAATACACAACATTTKTTTTTAATCTCCTGATTTTTAGCAGAGTTGACAATATTGTAAAAGAAATTTGGTTTGAATGAAGACTAAGGGCTGAATGCCAGTTCGTTCTCTTCCTCTTTCTCTCTCTCTCCCCCTCTCTCTGAAGGAAAGCAATGCCTGGAAATGCCTGGAAATTAAGGGCCTGATTCACAGCTTCATTCTAGGCAGCTGATGCTGCCTTAACCCTGCCTGTAAGCCTAGATCCAAATATTCATGCATATTCCAAATTAAGTCCCAATCCAAACAGTACAAATAGTCTCTCTCCTTAGAACAAGCTAAGCTCAGGTCCAAAACTCTTTGATTTCTGTGATACATGAAATCTGGATCCCTTTTAAATAAGGCTCTCTCTACTTCAAATTTATCTCTAAGACCTCGGAAACAGAGCGTGCAGAATAATCTGAGGATATCTTATAATTTTTTTTTTCCCTGCTATGTCTCTTGTAAGTACTGCTACAAATAGTATGGCACTACGACGACTGAAAAAGCACTGTCTATCCTCTTTGAGTAAAATGGCTTCATAGCCTTGACTGTAGCTCTTCTTCAAAACCAGCAAGGGCTGGAATTTAACAGAAAAAAAGAAAGGTTTACCCCTTTCCAAAAGTCCATGAAATTTGGTATATGTTGGTGCAACTACCAGTAATTCCAGGTAAGCTGGTGTATCTACCATTAATTTTGACTCTTTTTGAATCACAAGAAGTTTCTTTGTTGTTTTCCCTTTGGTTGATAAGTGATTATTGGGAGGAAAAAAAAGTATCACTACTCCCGCACACCACCCCAAAACTTCTCTGTGTCCAGACATATCAGGGCACCAAAGGTGAAATTTGTATTTTGTTCCTTGGGTTGCTCAAACAGCACAGGCTCAGAACTTACAGCAGGTATTTAACTTTTATCCGCTTTCAGATCTATGGCTCAGTTTCGAGACTCTGGACTTCAGTGTCCTCTGGTCAGCTATAAGGAAAATTTTGAATAGTAAAAACTACTGTAGAATTCATTTCATTTTAATAGTTAATGATGTGAAAAGCTCTTTTGACAGCACAGGACAGTTGTTGTTTTCACTATGCTTTTTCAGTATTGTCTCCTGACAACTCATGCATTAACCCACAGTACACTCATATATAGATTTAGTACGTGCAAAAATCAATAGGAAGGAAGAGGAGTGAGCTAGCACAATGTCTGCTCAAGTTTGACTGCAGTGATTCATAAGTATTGTCCTGATGTTCTCCAYCATAAACAACATAACAATGGCTGAGATTGCTCTACATACCACAGACATCATCTTCATTTTAACAACAAGTAATTTATTCCAATTTGTCCTGATTTGGAGCACTTTCTAGCATAATCCCCTCCATCGTTTTTCACAGCACAACCTCACACACAAAGAACAACAGAAGCTGGCCACTGTTGTTCTTAGAATTACCTCACTCATTGGCTCATCGGCAAGCACAAGGTTTCTGCAGCAGAAGCATGTTACCTCAGCTGCTAGAGTCTCCTGTCACTGAAATACTTTCCATCAAAGAGAAAGCTTTGCAGAACATCAGAGCATAAGGGCTGGCTGTCAGCTTGAACTTTTGCGGTACTTAACCCCTTCCCTCCACTCTACAGCAGCTCTTCAGATGAAGAAGTCTCTCTTCTGTTTTGATAAGCCGCCTAATGCCACAGAATCTAAGTGCAAGTATTTGATACAGTAGAAAACCAGATATACTGGCAGTAGGTTGCATAACCTCTGCTGCTGGTCAGTTTTATCTTCTAGTAAGCTGTCTGTGATCACCAAGTAAGTCTAGCACTACTATGGATTCAAATGCTTGCTGCTTTTGGTGGAGAAAGCTAGAAAATGGTATCTGATAGCACCGACAGAACAGCATGCAAGGATGCATCCAAAGCAGGATGTTACCAAAGCTTCCCAAACCTTATAGATCTCACTGCATCCATCCTCTCCTTTGCCGAGATCTCACAGGAAAAGAACCAATCATTCATGCATACATATACCATGTCACTGTATACACTGGGGAAATGTGCCTGGATGCAGTCATGAAAATGTTGGAGAGAAAACCTTTAAGGGAAAGGGCTGAAAATTATGCCCATGCTGTCTGAAGCACAGTCATTGCTCCTTGTAATTTGTGTCAGTAAACAAAAACAGAGCTGTTAAATAGCTACGATTTTGATATACTGGTTTCTTATCAGGATAAGGTAACTGAATGCTATACCTTGAAAATATGAGCTCACCCTCATGCCAGATACGTACAGTTACTGGCTATGTGTCTTTTGTGAGCCATGTGCATATCACATGCTTGTGGCATGACAAAGGGAAGACAGGTTCTGCCTCCAAACGGACATTTCCGTATGTTCTTTCTTGTATAATTTTAGATATCACACGGCAGTGGATGTCAGGAACACTTCACGTGGGACGTAGTGTTTGCAGTTACACTACCACCAAAGGACCAAAAGCTATATAAAAAAGATTAGATTGTGATTCCTCAGCTAAATAAGTAACACTGGTTAGTCTTACTTYTGTACCTCGCCAGCATGAATCATGCCCAAACAGATCTACACAGACACTAAACATCACACTGGCCTGGGCTGACCCTTCAGGCTTGAGTGCATGTTATTCTCTAATGGTAAATCTAAGGCCTAGTAAAAACTTTAGGAACTGAGGGGGACTGGGAAAACTAAGTTTTCAAGAAGAAAGTAGAAGACGAAGTATATAAGCAAAAATACACAGTTATTCCCTTTCACTAGGTTTTGGTTTCACTTTGTAGTTTCTGAATCACCAAAAATGTGCTATCAGTTAATGGTAAAAAAACATGATTTCACATGGAAAGAATCACACACAGGGTAGTATTTTCATTTGAAATACCAGGTATCTAAATTCATTCATATTTAGTCACTTAAATGGATTGATGTGCATTAGAGCAGCTAAGCATGTGCAGTTCTCAGTGACCTGCTCAGCACCTGCCAGTGACTTAGTGAAGATTTAACTGCCCAACTTTGGAAATATTTATGTAAAACCAGCAGTTTTGATACTAAAGACCAGAGTTTACTTTTCAGACAAATAGAAGTTTTTTAAGAAAATGAAAGCATTCACTGTAGTGGAGAAAGAAACAGCAACAGAAAAATTAGTAACAGGAAGATGTAAAAGATTTGATTCTGTTTTGATAAGCACACGGGAATTTTGACTTGTGTGAAGCTTATTCAGTCTCTCTCATGTTAAAGTTAGTCTGAGAAGGGAATTAGTGTTAGGAGTGGGAAGTATGGAGGGAGATAAAAAAATCCTGTAAGCATTCCAAAACATTTCGAATTGAAACAAAATCTACTTCTAGTAGGTTCCATTACAGCTTTCTTCCTAACTTACTTTCCCATTAATACTTCCCAGTTAAGCAAGCTAAGAGCAAAGCATTAAATGATTGCTCCCTAACTTTACTCCTTTCTAGGAATTCATTCTTTTGTGTAAATAAAGATGTTACTATGTATGCAGAGACTAACCTATCCCCTACAAAAGCATATGAGTATCTCAAACTCCCGGGCACATGATGGAGGCAATATCTAGAGAATCGGGTGTCCTGAGTCAGCAGGCTGGATGAAATATTTCTAACCTTTGCAAAGGGCTGTTCCTTTAGGTCAAGTTGAGGTCACTAGAGCAACACAGGGAAACTCATACAGGGAAGAGTATGTAGAGGCTCCGACTTAAAGACTTGATTTATGGATGCCACACTTTCTTTTCCAGAATTTCAAGGAACTCTTACACTGAAAATCCAAGCTAATTATCTGAAAATAACATCTGTTACATTCAAGCTCCAAAGCACACACCTCCTAACAAGAAGAATCAGAAAAACACCAGTTATTTATACATCATATATTTTAACTAACTAGTGGCAGTACAGGAATCATAACAATTTCTGGAGCTCCATGCCCTTCATCACACAGCAAGAACTCATGCCTCATCCAGGAGACATCTGAATAACAGACATACCTTGAAAATATCTTCTGCTTTAACAAATTCAGTGGGACTAAGAACACAGCTTTGTGACTAGACCACATAGGATAAAAGATGCCAGCTATTAAAAAAAAGTTTGCCAAATATACTGTTGTGTATCTGCTGCTATACAAAAGTGCTTTCAAGAACTGGCCTGATGAAGCATTCTCAGTCTTTCTTGTCATAAAAAAAAGCAGACCTGGCACAGCACAGTAAATAAAAATAACAAGCATATGATGTCCAAGATGCATGTGAACATTAAGTGACGTTGGCAGCCCCCGCAAATAGAACTCCAGTTAAAAATAGCCTTTGTCTAAATGTGGAAAGTGAGTAAATATAGTAGCAGTTTCAGCTTACTATAGAGGCTTACAAGCTCCAAGTAACTGAGCTTAATATAGAGCATGTGCGTCAGAGAAGGGAAGAAAAGGGAGAAAAGAAAGACAACACACTCTGCAATTAGTATCTACAATGAGACATAAATTAATTTTTTCCTCTATTATTTTTCTTGTTGTTTAAAAAATGGACAAGGGAAGAGCACTTTTGAAATGCAGATGTCTTCCTGTTGTAACAGTGCTAAAGAGAAAAAGAGGAATTGAGGAGAAAGATGAAACTAGCACCAAAAAGCGACACAGAGAGCTTTCTGCACAAAGAATGGTTGCACAGAAAATGAGACGTAAAAGGAGACAACAAGAGATTTTGATCTCAGTCTCGCTGAAACGAATAAGGAGTACAGTAACCTGGCTGGAGGGAGCGCTCCCGGACTTGCATGCACTTCTTTGACTGAACATAACTCAGCAAGCCAACTTTTGGGCTGACTGAAATGAAAGCGACGTCAATGCTTTCCCCTGGCACTGCTCATTCTTTACTTTCAAGGAAATTTCACAAGTTTCTAGTGACTGTAGAGCTGACTTCACTGAAAAAAAATGTACATGGTGTTTCACTTCATAGCCAATTTTTGATTGTGAATGCCCACAAACAAAATCTGTGAGGTAATTTATACCCAAGGAAGAGACCTGCTGTGGAACCCAAATATGCATTAAGTAACATCCTCCAGACATTATCTCTACACATGATTCTTCAGGCTGTGCATCCTTTAACGTTTTTGCATTCAATTTTAGTTGGATTGACAAAGAGGCAAGAAATATTGGCTGTTTTGAGCTTCTGATCTTTTCAAATCAGGTGTGAGGGTGGGAAAGTTCATTCTTACTTCTTTCAACATGTAATTCAGTTAAAGCCAAGAAATAGCTCCCCAAAGCTTCAAGTCCTCATCCACTTCACAAAGATAAAGGGCACTGTTGAGAGGATTCAGTGGGCTTCTTTTTCTGTACTGGTTTCTTATCTTCTTGCTTTGGATTAAGAACAATGAGTTGACAGTGCATAACAGAAAAATTTTGGAGTCTTAGATGGCATGCAGCATGATCTAAAAGTTGTGGCCAGGTAAGAGCTGTCAGCAAAGTTGCCTTATTCAAGTAAATGAATGCTATAAATTCCCAAGGAGAACCTAAATTAGCTTTTGGCATAGTGCATCACTATAACAAGTTAATTTTACTGCTCCAAGGAATACCCTTATATGGTTCCCTTAAGTAATCATGCTAAATGAATGTTTAAGTGAGAACAGTTTGCCAAATGCAAAGCAAGAACCATATATAACCTCTTACACAACTACATAACACAGCAGTGCTGGCTGGTTTCCAAAGTTCTGGTTTATGTACAAATTATATCTGCTAACTCTAACTAATATGTGAGCCAAAAGAGAGCTTACCTGGAAAATACTAGCATGACTGTTTAGGATTAATAACTTAGCATTTGTCATGATCTGTCCTCGTAACTGTGCAAACGAGACCTTCTCTCTTCCCTGTGACCCCTCAATTTCCAGTATGGTTTTGGCAATCTCCTTTACTTCCATTGTTTTGCTGAGAAAGAAGGGATAAGAAAGGAAGGAAAAGGCAATAGTGATATGCCAAAAGCTTCAGTAGTTATCTCAAAAGAAATTCAACCTCCTTCTAGTCTAATGCATCCTTGTTCTAGTATTTGTGCTGTTTCTGTTCTGTTCCCAACCTGCAACTCTCAGGGAAGATACCAAATGTATTCAGGAAAGGAATTACAACATATGTAAGCTTAGTACTGATTGCCACTGTTTTTCCCCCTTGCAATCCCAACTACCTGTAAATGTGACAAGTTAAACTAATAGAGATAAGTGAATAAGTTCAAACAGACCTGCCTATGCCTATTAGTCATCATTCATGCATTGTAACAAAATAACCTGCAAGAGATGCTGTCTTGTTTTTTTACCAGAGAGTGCTGTTGAGTTCTTGCATTCACAATAAATCTGTTTGTCAGACTGCCCTGAAAGCGTTACCATGGTGATTATTTTGGTATCACAGTGTAGAAGAAGCTAAAGTACTTACTAGCCATATCTAAAATCTTGTCTTCTGGGCAAGAAAAAAGAAATCAGCAGATGGCATTTGTCAGAAATTCTACATTCTGGTTATTACTGGAGTTCTGTTTTTGGAGGAATTCTGAGGTTTGGGTTTTTGTCCAGAAAATGAGAATGAAGAGGGTGAGGGGAAGGGAATGGAAAAAAAGAAAGTTATGACAAATCCCTTTAGCTTATGCTATGGTAACAGTTTAGGAATAGTTTTTTAAACAGTAGGGGTTAAGTAATGGTGATTGTCTTCAAAAGACTTTCCTTCTTGACTATTTATTAGATACTTAACATACTGTAATGGGAACAAGGGGAAATTGTCATCTCCTTGTAAAAACATAACAGATTTCCAAGTGATTTCATCACAAACTCCAATTTGCATCATTCTTATGACAGAATAGTAAAGGGAACATAAGAAATGTTRCAAAGAAATTCATACACCAGTCTTTCCACTCTAAACAGAACAAATACGGAATGTAGCTCATCAAACTAGGCTATTTATTCGGTGTGAGTCTTAGTCAAAGGGTGAATTTAAGCAGATTTAGTGAAATTAGTGCACCATTTCACTTCAGTACAAAGTAGTAAAAAATTAATTTAGCTTCTCAGATGTCTGAACTTGCCAAATTCTCCAGTCAATCAGGACCTGATCACAGAATCACTGAATGGGTAAGCTGGCAAGGGACCTCTGGAGATCACCCAGTCCAAGTCCCCTGCTCAGGTAGGGTCACCTAGAGCGTGTTAGACAGGATAGCATCCAGGCAGGTTTTGAATATCTCCAGAGAAGGAGACTCCACAACCTCTCTGAGCAACCTGGTCCAGTACTCTGTCACTCTCACAGTAAAGTTTTTCCTTAGATTCAGGTGGAACTTCCTGTGTTTCATTTTGTGCCCATTGCCTTGTGTCCTGTCACATGGCACCACTGAAAAGAGTCTGGCCCCATCCCCTCAACATCCTCCCTTCGGATACTTAAAAATCAACAGCAGAATGCTTTCCTTTGTGGAGGAGAGAGAAACAAAACCTAAGCGTGTCATCTGAAGGCCTCATCAGCAGGCACAAATGCACGAGGGGTGGTGGTGATAATGAAGCRGGGGGGTTTTGTTTTTGGCTTTCCCAAGACAAGGTTGGAGGTGGGTGAAAAACAGCATTCTGTTTCTGCCCAGTTTCGGACCAGGGACCTTTCGCATGTGAGGCGATTGTGATTACCACTCCACTGCAGAAACACAGCTTGGGCATCTCCCTGCACCCATACACACTCATAAAATCCCCTCTCAGTCTTCTCTTCTCCAGGCTAAATAGGCCCAGCTCTTGCAGCCATTCCTCATAGGGCAGATGCTGCAGTCCTCTGATCATCTTCRTAGCCCTATGCTGGACTCTCTCCAGTAGCTCCATGTCTCTCTCAAGATTTTGCACAGATTTAAAGGTTTGATGTTTGGCATCAAATTGGGACAGGTATGTGTGCTAGCATGCACTAAGACATGATGTTAGGTATGTGTAGGACATTAAGCAGCAATACTGGAATGGTCTGACTTGTCAAGACAACACAGTAGTACTGCACAGACACTAGCTTGTATGCTAGAAGTAGCATAACTACATTAGGCTATGTAGTTCAGGCAGAGTGCCACACTGACAGGGCTCTACTGCTACCCACGTTCAGAATTAGCTCAGGTATTGTTGCAGGAGGCTGCCATGGGTGCTTTAGGTTCAGAAACTGGGGAGGATGGAGTTTCTCCTAACTACAATACTTCTGCCTGTTCCTTACTGCTGTCCTGTTTTAGGGACCTAAGCAGTGCAATGCCAGCAAAGTGAATGGAAGGTGTAGACAGCAGGAGGAACCAGCCACCTCAGAGTGCTACTGCTTTAGTTTGAACTGCCTGGAATGTGGGCAGGGTGGGAGTGCAAGTTTGTGTGTTATGGGAGCTTAGCAAGACAGGGGTGGAAGACAGAAAAAGCCAGTTACCTAATTTTTTCAAACCTCAGCCCCTAAAAGAGGGGGCTCATGCAGGCAAATAATATAGTATGGCTTATGATTTGGAATAATCTTTCCTTTAGTTCTTCTCTTTGGTAAATCTCAAAATGTCTTTGTAAAAATCTCTGTTGTTTTGCAGGTGAGAAATATGAGGCACCTTGAGGTAAAATAATGTGCCCACGTGGGTTCATGCGGCCACTCAAGGCCTAGGATTGCACTGAGGATCTCATCTTTGCTATAGTGACCTACACTCTGGGCAACTCTGTGATTCTTTTCTTCATTTCTTCATTTAGATGACCCATTTTTCAGCTAACACTCAGGACAACTGGTCAATACTTTCCTTTGGAATTATTCTTTTCTATTTCTCAAATAGTTTTCCATTTCTGTACTTAACTTTTTTGCAATTTCCTTGCTGAAAAATGGAATCTGATTGATGTGCAGAAAAGCAAAAGGCAGAAAAAGGAAGAAAATTAGTATGACATTCTCATCTCTCCCTCCAGTTAAGGGACTTTTAGGGRCAGGGAGTGGTTTGTTGAAAAATTTCCAAGGAAACTTTCACAGGATATGCTCTTCAAAAAATAAAACCTTTGCTAGCATTAGTTTCCATTCATATCTGACTGTCAAGAAGCTTTCGGAAGTTACTTTTGGTCACTCCTGACCAAGTAAGTTTGGCCCCAAGTTTGTGCCTGTATGTGAAACACATAACATAAGTCTCTGAGCTATCTAGGTCCAGTTAGCAGTCCTTCCCTCTGCATCGGTGATGAGTAACTTTGCTTGCAAAACTGATAAAGATCCTCTTCACAGACAAAGGACGCAGAAAGTGAAGGCCTATGATTAAAAGGGTAGAGATGAAGAGTATTGCTAGCTATACAATACCCAGAAGAGCAACTGAGGATTGGATTGTAAGAATGAATTTGAAGATAATTAAAATCAATTGCACAGCTAGTAGGAGGCTTAAGAAAGTAGCCAAAGATGTAGTCATAAAAGGAACACCGAAATTATTTCACTGAGACATTTTTTTTTCCTTAATTAGCAGAGAAGTCATAGAGAAGTAGCACATGCAGTAATCTAATTTCATTATTAAAAATATTCCTTCAGCACCACATAGTCTGTAAACACAATACTAAAGCTAGAAAAAAACTAGCTAGAAAAAGCTAGCTTGGAAAAAGGCCTATCTGGATGCACTGTGTACATGCTTAAAGTTTCCTGCTACAATACGAATACTATTATACTGTATATTATACTATTAAAGGTTAGTTTCATCATAACTCTCAGAAGTATTTACTGATATGTCAACAATACCTCTCTTTCACCTACATTATTACCTCTGAGGTTTCTCTGAGGAAAATATTTGTTTAATAATTGCTTTATAGCAGAGGTTAGAATGAATATTAGAATATTAACTAGAGGAACTTTTGATGGGCAAGTCTGGAATAGTGCACTAAAAGGTGATCCACGCACCAGTTGATTTGCCATGTTGTTATATCTTCTGAGCTACCTCCTGGCACAACCTTCCCTACAGAAATAAATTAGGATATTACTACCACCTTCCCCACAGAAATAAACCAGGATATTACTACCATCTTAAAACAATGTTGGCACCCACGGAAAACCAGAGACGTACACCTTTTATTCAAGCAGTATCTGTGGAGCCCAAAGAAGTAATGGAACAGAGAGAGAATCAGCTTCACATTATAATAAAAATGTTCCGTGATCATTCTCATTTTGGGGTAGAGTATCAGCATAATTGATTTTTGAAGCCGTGGTTCAAAGATAGCTGAAGTCATAGGAAAACTGCTGTTTACTTCACTGGGAGGCCATCACAAAATCTGGTTCTGTAAATCCCACACATGTTCATACAGGATGAGGTATCAATGAACAAGATTTGACAAGAGGCTTGAGAGGACGGAGGCCTGGCTAGCAAGCTGCTGAAACAAAATATAGTTTAGACAGAGAAAATATTTGTTATTTTTACCTTTCTTTCTTTATCCTGTCTATGACTCCGACTGACAAAATAGAGCTTGTGTCTGCTGATTCTCTCCTTGGTGTTTCTCCTCTCAGAACACCAGTTCTTATAACCCTGTTTGTTCACATATTGCTAAATTATCACTGTGTTCATTTTTATTTCTGTCAGTCTTGTTTCTTTATTTCTTGATGTAATGAGTTGTCTAATTACTGCGACATCAATTCCTCAAGGAACTTCAAATAATTACATCTGTGTATTTCAATGAGATCCTGAGGAGTTCGGGGGAGGATTGCTTCAGGCTCAATAGCATCAGGTGCCTCCTGATACATACAATTTCTGCCAAGATCTCCCTTTTTCCTTACTTGCTGAAACATCTAGAAACAAAAATGTGTCAGTCCTAATTAAAACAATCACCCAAGTACTGGATCTGACTCAGGGGTTGTCATTGTCATTTTAAGAGCTGCTTTCTCTGCACATTTATACCAACTGTCTTATTTTATTTGGAATCTCCATGTTTAATGAACTYATGTTTTACTTTTTCCTTGTTTTCATTTCAAAAGGGGTCAAATTATACAATTACTCTCTCTGTAGTTAAGTAAACTCAGAGGCACAACAGAAATAGCAGCATGCCAGAAAAGCTTGCTTTATTTTGTTATGGGATGCGTTTCACCTGCAGTATCATTTTTCTTTCTTAATGTGGAAACAGAACTACAGTCCTGTTTTGTCTTTCACTGAGCCGAGGAGTGGGGAGGAGAGGTGGGGGAAGATGCTTAGAAATGATAGTGCTCAAAGGAGGAGTAGGACACCAAYAGAAGAACTTGACTTCTGTGCTGGTCTCTACATCAGGTCAGTTCTTGAGACATAGTGGCTTTTGGTACCGGTGTTAGCTGAGACACCCAGACTACATGATATTGTCCCAGTATCCTATACCATCATCTTGCATTTGAACAGAAACAGTACAGTAACTCAGTACACATGCAGTCTCCCACCCCCCCCCCAAAATAAGCAATGTGAACACCATGTTCAGATTCACCTTTTCTAGCTTCAGACATTGTATGTGCTAATCATCTAAACTTAATAAGTAATAAGGAGAAAGAGTCATTTCATCTTATCCTAACGAAGCAGTGTAAAAGAATTCAGGTAAATTACACCACAGAACCCCACCTTCTCCTACCTTCACCTAACTACACAGTAGGAAGGCTTTATTTGCTATCATCACCTTGGGCCCCTCTTATTAGTACATAGATGTGGGCGGAGGCTTTTTTAAACATTAATACTTCCTAGCATATGTTCTAAATAACTGAGTGGAATTAACATGGAATGGAATTTTGTTTTGGAATGGAACATGGAAGGTATTTTGTACTGGGATTATTAATCTCCATGGTATTCAGCTACTTCTTAGCAACGCACATTCCCCGAGGAATTCTGTCAATCAGAACTCACTTACTGGTCTCTGAATCCTTCTGGACATATTTGAATTACACATGGTGCATGAAATATACCTTGGGGCATAACTACAGGGCCACTTGGAAAGATGTTGGGGATGGTTTTGTACATAACACTGTAAGCAAATAAATTGCATTTAAAATCATCCACTTGGAATTCCAGAGTTCTTGAAGAAGTCAATGCTTGAGATCAGCAGGAAATATCTCCCTGCTGAACAGGGCTAAGTATCAACAAACAACTTGTATCATCAGCAGTAAGGTCCAATTGAAACGTAGTGCTGTGTGTTCCATGCAAACATGTTATTAGATACATTGTATCTCTTTTCGATTACATTAAAATCAATGATTAGAAAAGTTAGAAAGCTAAATATCTGTATTAGAAAGCTAAATGATTGGAAGATTAGGTGATTTCATTCATGTTTCACAAATGATAATAAACATTTTGGTCATGAGAAGCAATTGTACCTTTTTCTTCTTTAAAGTCTTCATCCTGCACAGAGCTGTACAAAAAGCCGTGTTGAAGTCAAGGAGGGGGCTCACCTGAGAAAGCATTACAGACACATAATCAATATTTTACTGGTAGTCTGGGCATGCTGGAATGCATTTGTATGTGTTATAGAGATTTTATAAATAGATTTAAACCACACAAGTGGGGAATTGTATATTCAGTAGTCATTCTAATGGTCTTTTATCAGAAAACTACAGTTTGTGGCTCTTCAGCACATTACAGGTTCTATTGCATAGAACCATGACAGTGGACAATGTAGATGTGCTCTAGCAAGACCCTAAAACCTAATTTTCTCTTCTGGTCTTTGGGCATTAGACCACTGCTAGCAAGAGAATAGCATTACTTGCCATCAGCAGAATACCTCTGCTTCTATTCTCTGTCTATGGAAGCGACTTTGGAGTTGTAATAATTTTATAAACAATGTAGTATAGGTAGCACAGGGAAAGGCTGGCCTCTGGAAGGTCAAATCTAGCCAACTGCTATGAGCCTAACCTTCTTTTTGCTACTGCCAGGCTTCCTGCGCTTAGCCTTCCACAGCCAGATTAAAGAAAGCAAGTATGAATACTTTTCCTCTTACAGCAATGTCATGTCAAATCTTTGACAAACAACTAGAATGGGGGGGTGTATGTTTAAGGAAGGTCATAATGGTCAGGAATCTTAGAGATTATAAATGGGCCCCTGATCTCACCTAACTTGTAAATATTTTTACATTGCACCACCTGCATCTGAATTAGTCTTTTATGTTCTCTTTGTAGACCACAGAAATAAATTGTCATTGCTAGCATGCAGTTTCTTTTGGTTGAAATATATGAACTAGAATGCTGGGAGACCCCAAAGTGAATCTCACTATAGTCGTCTCCAGATGGGAGTAGCTCTAGTTAGAGAGCCAACATGCAGACCCAGCCTCAGCTCTCTGACACGGATTATCTTACTTAACTCCAAGCAATTAACCAAAGCACCAGAGTTCAGAATCACCATCCCTCAATTGCTAATGAAAACCAATACCTTTAAAGACCAAGGCATTATGATGGACATAAATATCACTATAAATTYACCCGTTGTCATAGCTCTCTGCATCTCACAGAGTGACTTTTGCGTATTAGGCACCTATCATTCACCAGACTCATCAAGAGTTAAAGGCACAATATAGCACTCCATCTCAGCATACAGCTTAAGAAAACAAGATAATGTTTCCTGGATAATCTCTATTGTTTTATCTATTTGGTAACTAATTTTCATGGTGGTTGCCAAGTTTCAGAGGCCAGTTAAACATTTGGCAAAACTAAACAATTAGCAGATTTTCATTTACGTAGCAGTAGTCTTTTGGCAATCACATTGACTATCAGGAGAACATTTCCTTGCAGTTTATTGATGTTACATATATTTTAGACATTTCCTAAAATAAATATTGATTGATCACTAGAAAGATCATTATCAAGAATGTTCTGCCTTATTTCTTCCCAGAATCTATTTCTTGAACCAACAAAGTCTTCATTAGTCTGCTAGTTGGATGAATTTTGTTTCACTCTGCCTATCTGCCGCATTGAATGTCAGTCACTTAAGCAAGGAGGGGATATGGATTATGTCTACCCTTCCCTTATAAAGTGAGTTTTGATGAGGTTGCAAGGAAGGCACAGGCCTTAATCTGCCTTTTTCTCATTCACAGATGTGACTTATTGATAAATTGGCTAGGAAAAAAAAATGTCTTGGGGCACTGAGCCACCAGGCACAATCACATAGGTGAAATCTTGCTCCCTGTGAAGAACGCAAGCTAGCTCGCACTCTGTTTATTTTCAACATCAAGCAGAACTTGAGAGTACCTAAAGTAATCTCCTTAGAAAGAAATGTAAACAGATTCTAACAAAAGCTACTGGAAAATGGTATAAGTAAGCCTTTCCCTTGGCTAACTGGGTCAGTCTAATTGCTGTAAAATAACTGTGAGCTAAATATTGCAATTCTAGTGGGAATGTTAGAAGAGGTATTCTAGCATTTGAAGGAGATCAAATAAATAAAGCAAGGGGAGAAAGGTCACATAAGGCCTTTGAAAACATCAATTTTTAGAATATCTTTTTTTTCATACTATAACGGTTGTAGAGAGAGATTGCTGTTTAGTGTCATTTTCAGTTTCAGCTCATGTATTGGCCTTCTCTAAAAATAACATACATAATTATTTTGATCTCGGTGTCAGCTAGGCCAGATGGGAGATTTTCTATAGATAAGATATAAAAAAAGTGCAAAAATTAATAAATTCTGTTTGTCATTCAATTTATGACAGTTAAAGTTAGAATCAATTTAAAAATCCTGATTCTTTTGTGGAAAACCCTAACCAAGTAAAACACGTAAGGGTGGAAAAATGAGATGTGGTTTTGAGAAGATCTTTCCCTGGTATCAGATGTTGTTGCAGATGAGCTACTTGGAATCTAATTCAAAATAAATATAGTAATATGTAACTTTGACTATAATTATCAATCACCAGGTCTGGGTTGCTTAGTGCTGCACACAAAGCACTGTGAAAGACCAAGGTTTTCCGTTTTAGAGATGAAATCTCTGGGACTTTCCTAACATACCTGATCTTTCATATTAGAGATGGTGGAGAAGACTTCTTAATGGGATCAGAAGAATTCTTATCAGAAACAGTTCACAGTGGAAGGGAAGAAGCTTTCTTGCCTTCACTGCATTGGTCTTCATTTTCTTTGTTTTCTTTAAAATTAAGCTTCAGTAAACTTAATTTTGAAATGAAACAAAACGTTCCTTTAAGGAAAAAGCAGAAATAATTCAAAAGCTTTGAAATAGAACTGTCTTTCCTTTTTGAACCAAAACAATATAATGTATATTACACAGATGTTTCAATTAACTTGAATAGATATTTTTTAAAGAAGATATATCTTCTTTTTAAAAATGGTCTGTCAGAAGCATGCTGTGCTTTCACTAAAAGGTGTTTGCTGTTCTTGATACAGAGAGAGAATTCTGCCATGATCCTTCCAGTCATCTGTAGTATGAAGCTACACAGTGGAGCCTTCTATACTCATAAATACAAGCTAATTCTTGAGGATGGCTGCCAGATTATATCCTTACCTTTTTCATGCATTCACACAAAACCTGGGCACAAAATATCATTTTCCCTCCACGTACCCCTTATGCAAGCAATGGACAGGAAGAGACCGCTTGCAGCTAAGGGATTCATTACCCACTGGCTAGTGTATTTTCTTCTCACTSTGTAAGAATGGGAGAAGACTGGAGAAGAAACAGTGAAGTTAGCAGGCAGCAGCTTTAAAGCTAGCTGAAGGAACCACTTTTTACACATCACAGAATGGTTATGGAATGCGTTGCCATCAGATATTGGGGAGGCAGGAAAAGTAGAAGTAATTCAAAGAGGGATTAAAACAAGTTCACTGGCAGCATATCTAGCTATCATATGCTAAAGTGTGAAGATGATACCCGGCTCAAGAAGCTTCCCCATTCCTGGTTACCCTAACAAACTACTGAAAAGTCTCTCTCTCTCTAACTGTCCTGTTGTACTTCTCTCTCCCCAAATATCTGCTGCAGGCCACTGTCAGTGAAAGTGTGTTGAGCTGACTGGACTTGTGGTCTGACCCACTATAACAGTTCTTATGGCATAGGCTAAGGGGAGGAGACTGTCTCACCCCACATACCAGAGAAACTGACAGGATGCAGAAAGCAGTGCAAAGTGCACTCTAATTAACAGCAATTCAAGAGCAGCTCTGGAGGCACTGTGGCTCTCTAAGACATGACATCTCCCAGAACTGGCACAGGAATGATATAGGCTCTACACTATCCCTAGAGCATAGCTTGTTCCTTGATGCCATAGTTTAGTACTAAGCATGTATATGCATTTTCAACATAGCTGGTGGCATAAATTGCACTTCTAAGCTGTCTGGTGGATTTATCTGCTTAAACGATTATGAATTATTGCAAATCAGTACTATTTCCAACTCCTTGCTTTCTATCCTACACATCCGATTTCTTGAAAGAATTTTTGATTGTGTGTGTAGCTGGAATAGGAGTTTGCTCTCGTTATTTTACATTCTTATTGTAGTAAGTTAACACAGAAGCAGGCTTCAATTTAGCAACTACTCACATTAAACTTTAGCAATATTACTTAACTGAGTAAAGCTAAGCATATGAGTAAGTGAAGAATTAAGCACAGAACTCCAAGCATCTCTGAGAATGTAATCGCACCATAAAGAAATACATCTAGAAAGTTTTAATTACACCTAATCCTACTTGAATGGCAACCATTGTTTGTGCCTGCGTCACTAAAACACAATCAAATCTGAACAAATGATTTGTGGAATAGGAAGTAGAAACTATAGTACATATCACTGTCCAAATAGATGTGAAAAAGATGAGAGCTATTTCTGAAGAGTCCACTTGATTTTAAAACAGGAGTTCAAAAGCAGTGAAAATCATTTGAACAGAGCTGTTTAACCTTATACTAATGTTAGTGAGCATGTATCTCACTAAGAAGTGAAGAGAGGACTGAACACAATGTGGGCCACACCATGCAGAGAGACTGGAAATCTGGGAGAGGACACTGACACCTCTGTTCCAGCTGCATTCCAGAGGGATTGAAATTTCAAATCCCATATCAGGAATCATTGTGATTATGGAGACATGGTGGGACAGTGTGCATGACTGAAAGGTTACAATGGATGGATACAGGATCTTTAGCAAGGACAGGCCGGGAAAGTGAGGAGGAGGAGTTGCCTTTTATGTGAGAGAGCAGCAGGAAGGTATGGAGTTCTGCCTAGGGCTGGCTGAGAGCTTATGGGTAAGGATTAAGGGACAGGCTAACATCAGTGACACTCTCCTGGGTGTTTGCTGCAGGTTACCTGATCACGAAGAGAAAATAGATGAGGCCTCCTACAGATAGCTGGAAGTAGCCTCACATTCACAGGCCCTGGTCCTCATGAGGGACTTTATCCACTCCCCATGGGGGACAGCATGGCAAGGCTCAAGCAACGAAGGAGGTTCCTGAAGAGCACTGATGACAGCTTTCTGATACAGGCAATAGAGAAGCCAACAAGGAGAGGTGCACTGTTCAACCTTGCACTTATAAACAATGAAGGACTGTTTGGAAACATTAAGGTTGGGGGCAACCTTGACTGCAGCAACCATGAGATGGTGGAGTTCAGGATCCTGAGAAAGGAGCAGGGCAAAAAGCAGTATTAAAACCCTGGACTTCAGGAGAACAGAATCTGGCCTCTTCTGGGTCTGCTTGGAAGAATCTCATGAGATAGGGTTCTAGAAGGAAAAAGGATCTAAGAAAGCTGGTTGATATTCAAGGATCACCTCCTCCAAGCCCAGGAAGGTCCGTCCTAATGCACAAGAGGTCAAGCAAGGGGGCAGGAGACCTGCATGGATCAACAAGAAGCTCCTGGCAAAACTCAGACATAAGAAGGAAGTATACAGATGGTGGACATGTCTAATGACAATGGCTATAAAAAAGGCAGAGATACTGAATGTCTTCAGTCTTTACAGATAAGACCAACCCTTATGAATCCCAGGCCCTGGAGATCAGGGAGAAAGTCTAGAGAAAGGAAGACTTTCCTTTGGTGGAGGAGGATTGGGTTGGGGTTCACTTAAGTAAACTGGACATATACAACTCCATGGGCCCTGATGGGATGCACCCACGAGTACTGAGGAAGCTGGTGATCATCTTTGAAAGATCATTCTGATCAGGAGAAGTTTCTGAGAACTGCAAGAAAGCAAATGCCCCTGCTGTCTTCAAAAAGGGGCAAGAAGGAGAAGACAGGAAACAACAGGCCAGTCAGTCTCACCTCGATCCCTGAAAAGGTGATGGAGCAGCTAACCCTGGATAGCACTTCCAAGCACATGAAGGACAAGAAGATGATCAGGAGTAGTCAGCATGAATTCACCAAGGGGAAATCATGCTTAACCAACCTGATAGCCTTCTGTGATTGAATAACTGGCTTGATTGGGAGGGGACAGCAGTGAATGTAGCCTATCTTGACTTCAGTAAGGCTTCTGACACTGTCTCCCATAACATCCTCATAAGCAAGCTGAAGAAGTATGGGCTAGAAGAGCAGACAGTGAGGTGAATTGAGAACTGGCTGAATAGCATTGCTCAGAGGATTGTGATTAGTGGCAAAAAGTGTAGCTGAAGGCCTGTAGCTAGTGCTGTCCCCTCAGGGGTCAGTACTAGGTCCAGTATTGTTCAACTTATTTATCAGTACCCATGATGGTAGGACAGAGTGCACTCTCAGCAAGTTTGCTGGTGATCCAAAACTGGGAGGAGTGGCTGATTGTGTCATTGCACCAAGGCTGAGTTGCACCAAGGATTCTTCTAAATGTTCATTAACTTAAGAAAGACAGTATAAATAGCAAGGACTCCAGGCATAGATGGCCACAATTAATAAGTTTTTATTACTCACCCTTAGATTAATCTTTCAGCCTAATTTGCTATAGCCAGGCAGTAAATAATATTTTACATGTACTTCAGGTTTACAACTGAGTTGCTATCTTGCAAATTCTGATTACTTGATGTCCTGTCAGTCATGGAATAATCATGGTGAGAGCATCCCCTTGTTACTGAGTGGGAGGTCCTGAGGTCRGTCCAGCTGTCTAGAGTAGAGTCCACACTGTGGGACTGTATGGACAATGCCACTGTAGGGTGGCATTACTCTTTTCTAGTCCCTCCTGTTGTTCCTCCTAAACCAATCACAAGCCACTTTGTCTTTTTACCCAACTAGGCTCTGTTGTTCCCATATGACTCTCTTGTTTTTATTTCTTACCTCTATATTCCCTTGCAGTACTGCCAGAGTTGAGGGTTTCTACAATGTCTTCTCATTTCTCATCATTATAGTTTTCATACAGTTCTGCAGCATAGTGCCACAGGCCAGAGTCACCCAAGGGATTGCCAGCTGGTGGGAAGCACCAGCACATCCTGCTAAGGTAAGGGCTGTGCTATCCATGAAGCCCACTCTTGCCTGCAGTCCTGTGACACTGATACTCCAGCGGGCTGTGCTGCCTTTCAGAGAGACCTTGACAGGCTGGAGAGATCAGGAGAGAGGAACCTCATGAAGTTCAATAGAAGGAAGTGCAGAGTTCTGCACCTAGAGAGGAGTAAACCCCAGAACAGTCTGGTTCAAAATTTTGTCCCTTGTCAGTTCTTACTAAGACAGTTGAAGACATGACATTATAACTAGAGAGCTAGGAGATCTGTCACAGCTGTTTACCCAGATGTTTATACACATTGGACAACAGGTTAAGTGTGGACCTTTCTGACAGCTTTTCCATCTTCTAACTGAAGCCAATAATTTTATCAAGTGCAATACTTTGTAGATCCATAAACTTCTCAACTAGTTCTCTCAACTAAAAAAATGTTGGCATATTATTACTGCTGACTGAAATCTATACTAAATCCCAGAGCAGTTTGACCCTCCTTAAACTGAACACTTGCATGTCCAGCAAATCATATATCCTGAAAACAATTTTCTGAGTTGTATGCAGATGTTTCTAATGGTACTGTTGTGATACACATAAAATGTACTTCACAAGTAGAGATGTCAGTGCACTGTCAGTATCAGAAACCTGTTACAGTTTCCTTAGTCTGGTGCCCCTACATTAAAGCAATTAGTCATTGCCTGAATATCACTCATAACTACAGGAATTTCCTCAGTCATGCTTGTATTTCCTTCACAGCTTATGTTTCAGAGGGAGCTTGGTCATTGCCTGCATATCCAAAGTAACTGATCAAAGTTGCTCTAGATCACTCCATAAAGATTACAAAGACTAACTTTTCCCTTATCAGTAATGAGTTCTGTGTGATATTACTATGGTTTTATCTTTCACCCCCTTCTTCCTCCTGTCATATCACCTCTATCTTTTATTTAAGAGGATTCAGAATTTCAATTATGGAGTGACAATCACTAGCTGAAAACAATTCAGTCCAGGTAGGGAGTGGAGAAAGCTGCTGTCTTTATTTACAATGTTTTCCACAAAGCAAAATTAACAATACGGAGGAAGGGAAAAGAGGGTTTTCCCATCACTCAAGGAGGAAATCCTAATTTGCTGTGACCAGTCCCTTTTGATCAGATACAAAATGTAGGTACTGAAAGACACAATTGTAAAACTCCAGGAACTTTCAAGATATAGAAAGAGTGACACAAAAAGCAAGAACAAAATCAAGGGATTGTGCATGACTTGCTAAATCTACAGCAAACTGGGAACACTGCCAGACCAAACTGCTCCAATGAAGAGAAGCATTTGCCACAACAAACATTCCACTCCACATCTTGACCATCCAGTTTTAAAAAAGACATATTTGGGCAGTAAATAAAACTCAGTGACAGTATTCAGCTTAACAACAGAGAGGTATGAGTAAGAAAGGAATCATAGAGGTACTACCTTCCTGTCGTTTGAGTGTCAAACATGGGGAAAAAATCAGAGAAGCTAAGATTCTGGTTTGTGCTTTCCATTACTTACGGTGAAATGACTGATTCAGAGGACAGATACTGTGAGTATGTGAGCAGTGCTATGACCAGCTGGCCTATTTTGGATTTCAGCCGCAATACACAGATGGAAAGTATGTTTCTAGATTGGATGATTTCTTTTCAAAATCTGCTTTTTTATTTTTTTTTCTTAAGTAGCAATTACTGAAGTTAAGAAGAAAGTAATGCAGTTCCTTTGAGACTTAAAGGGAGTTCAAAGATCATTCAAGGAGCATTTTCTGAATGTTCTTCAAGTAACCTTCACATCTTTTGTAATCCTGCTGCTGAAATCTCAATACAGGTGGACAGAAGGTAAATGTTGTGTCACACCATTGAAAAAAGTCAAGGGATTTCCCAGAGAAATATGAAAGCCACCATGAGTGCTTGTTATCTCTGTTGACATGAGCTACATTTAGTCTGGGGCAGGAATGTTTCATTATAAACACCTCAAGAATTATGAAGAACTGGAGAAAAAAGAAAGTAGGGCCATTCTAGGTGCCTTTTAGCACTTCTAGAGTCAAGTTGTCAAAAATAATTTCTTTTCCTGTGGAAGATATATTTGCATACACACTGCACACTGAATTAGTTTTCTGCTGGGTGCCGCATGGCAGCATTTCTGGATTAAATTCCATTAATTACTTCTATATCCCAGCAGTTTTCTTTCTTTTAAACCCACATGCAAACCTCACAAACTCAGGTTGATGTCTTATTTCAGAAAACAGTTGCTATACCTGTGCCCTATTTAGGACCGGTATATTTCACTTCATAGGAAGATATTATGAAGCAAGTTTATCTCCTCCAATGTGTAGTATTCGTGCACAACTAAACAAAGCTGTGGTATGAAATAGTAGGAAACCGAATGGTTCCAGTGCCATAGGTACATGATACACCCAGTCTTCCCAACTGTACACCCAATCTTCCTCCTTCAGAAGATGCAAAGCTCCTAAAACCAAGAGACACAGAACTGTAGCCATGCCTTTTCCACCAGCTCTCTACAAATCACCAAAGGTGACAACAAGCTGTTAATCTACATGGGCAGGAAAAACAAATCCAAAAGTTTGAACTTTTCTCTACTTAGGGTAGTAGAAGAGCCAGCTAATGCTTCAGCAAATAAAGAGTAGACCTGGTTATGGAATAGAGAGATGTTTACTTCTGGAACTGACCCCCACTTATATTCAGTCTGGGTGTTGTGGCTTGTTAAATAAGTATTTTATTCCAAAACCTGAAGAGGTATTAAGTGCAGTGGTCATTTGTCAAATTACTGGTGAAATGAGGACATAAACATCATGATTTTGTTTTAAAGAAAGGAAAAAAACAACACCACTTGCCTTCCCTTCCTCTCCCCCTCCACACACGCAAAACACTATAAAGCCACAGGATTTTCATTCACCCATAAACAAATCAGCGGTTTACTCTGTTCTTGTGCTGACAGGAAACGGTCTTCTGTGACCTGGAAAACTCAGCAAGTTTCTGAATAGATATATTCACATTTCTGGGTTGATTTTTTTTTTTTAATAGAGAAGTCTGTAAATGTATTTTGGTCAAAGACCTTAGCCCTCATACAAATTTAAAAAGTTCTTTTGCCAAAAAGAGTATATTTTGGGGATCTGCAAAGTCACCTGAAGATAGCTTCATAATGAGCCATTTTCTTTCTTTAAAAACACAGATTGGTCTGCAAGACAGTGCAGAAACCATGTGTGAATGTGTTGTACTGTAATGTTCCCCTATGCACTGTAATCAAGTGAGCAAGGAAAGTAACTTTAAGAGAAGATAAAAATGAATTCCACGTGAGAGAGAATATACTGTTTATATGCTCTGTAAAACTGCACTGCTAAATTCCCAGAATGGCATCTGCCCCTTTGCACGGACAGTTTCTTTAAAGAGGAGAAGACAGAGTGTAGTCATAGCCACACAGAGACAACATATTTAATGAAATCATGTGCTGAGGAGTATCCATTCAATCAAATTCAACTCTTTTTAAATAATAGGACAGAACATTTGCTTCATTTTAAAGCAAAAAAGCAGTGTTATAGATATCTCCACTGAAAATGTAATTTTAAAATTAGCAAACAAAAGGGAAAATCTCTTGAATGTTTTCCAGAATTTGCCAAGTCTGCTTACTGCTAGGCTACTTCTCCCGCAGTGTTATTTTTCTGGACGTAGAGTCCAGGCCCCCTGGTGTGTTCAAGCTTTCTGCCTTGTAAACATTATACTCATAGAATGGGCAACAATACACAAGTATCTGACACGTACTTTAAGTATCAGATGTCAGCTTCTTATAGTAAGCCATTTGCAACTAACCTTCATATCATCAAAAACAATAGAAAATCATCTTTCAAAACTTAAAATGACTGACATATTCTTGAAGTCACTCAGTTTTGCATGGGGGCTTCACATCATTTCAGAAGAGTTAAGGGAATATTATGAAGAAGAACAGTTTCTAAAAAAAGGTAATTTCTCCATCAGATTTTTTTCCTTGTGTCATCTTATGGATATATCTGTTGCTTTTTCTGCATAAATATATTTTTAAATTCCTCTTACTCCTATAAGATCAGCAGAACTTTAACAGACAGAAAGAACCTGTTTCTAAGTTCTCTTTAACCATCTATATAAAGACAGCACTTCAGCATAACAAGAAAATCAATATATTCTTCTAATTTACACTACCTGCATCAATAAGCATTTGTGGTATTTGCCATCATAKGACTCAAGTAATGAAAGAAAGATTTAACATATAATATACAACCCAGTTCTACTTTCTCCTCTTCTCTCATGTAGCAGAACACTTTCCTTTGCATATAACATAGAAAATAACAAGACATAATAGCAACCATACTGCTAGATCAAGCTTCTGAAGTTTCCCTTTTTTATTTACACCCACATTTTTACAATTGCAGACAGGTCTGTTCTCACAGGACCAGTCTCACTGCATACATTGCTCCTTCATTTCAGAACTACTTGGCTGTGATTTAGCACTGTTCAGCACACGGACGTGGCTTTGTTTTGCCTGTCAGAAGGTGGCACTGCAGAGACAAAATTGACAGCATTTGCCCAGGTGGCTGCAATTGTCTTATTTGTGATTGTTTCCAAAGCAAAATCAGAGTTATCTGTTATTTTTCCAGTAGCGTCACAAAACGCTAATCCTGGCTGCTAGATGGATAAATTATAAAAATACCTACATCTCACCTAGCTGAGTAAAAAGCATACATAAGGTAGAAACCAGGTCATGTTAGTTAGAACAAGTATAAAGATAGTTTAAGTGCATATAGATAAAATTAGAAAAGCCTATGGTACCTAATATCCTGAGCCTAAGCCTAACAAAAGCCTAAGATACCTAATGAGGGATATGAGTGATGTCTTGTTTTACTTTCAATGATTATATGAGTGCTAAGAAGATGATCAGAAAAGCTTTGGTCTGCTTGTTGAAGGGCAATTAAAGGTATTGACAGATGTAACTGAGAACATCAGTGTGTTTAATTTCTTCGTTTTTTCCTTCCCTCTTTACCTAAAAAGATCAACTTAAAGCCAAAGACTAACATACAAGAGACAGAGGGTAAGTTCCAAACAAAAATGGTTGCTATAGCAAGTTACAGAATATTGGAATAACTTTATTGTTTTCAAATCAGCTGTGCCCCAAGAGATTCATCCTGAGATACTCTGGGCCACACATTTGTCACAGAAAGATTGGTATTTATCTTTAAAACTCACAGAAGAGGAGGAGGTGCCAGCAGATTGGAAAAACTCTTGCTTTAATTGGTGAAGGGAGAAAAAAGTCAGAAGGAAGAGCTGGAAAATCATAGATTTAACTTCTGTTTTCAGAATAAAAATCGCGTAGAAAAAAAGAAGAAGGAAATGAGTAACACTGAAGACAAGTCTGTGAGAAACTCCACCTGATCAGTCTGGCAGGGGGAATAGGGCTTCTGAAGAAGCAGCAAAGTGTTGCATCTTGACTCCAGTAAGTCTTTTGACAGTGTCTCATACTGTTAGCATGTTCCTATGAAACACAGGTAAACATGTGCTATAGGAAACTATAGAGGGGATGCAAAGTGTAGTATCTTCGTAGTTATAGTGTTTATATGTTCATATCAACTAGATACTCTGAGAAGAGATCTGCTGCAACATCTCTTGGACGTACTAGTATTCTGTATTTCCATTATAGACCTGGAAGATAGAATGGAGAGTCTGCAAATGTAACAAGCATACAACACAAAGCTGGGAATGACTGCAAACATGTGGAAGGGCACATTTAGAATACAAATGATCTTGATAAAATGGAGGAATGGTCTAAAAAAAGACCGGATGCAATTCAGTAAGAACAGGTGCAAATATTTATACTTAGGTAGGAGGGGAAAAGTGGACAAACATTGGGAGAAAAACTAAGTAGCAGTTTTGCAGAAATGCATCTGGATATTATAGGTGATCACAAAGTGAATTATGTACCAACAATGTAATGCTGTCATGAAAATGGCAAATAATAATAATAAAAAAAAACTACGAGGAAAAATGGAAAAAAATGAGTTTGTTGAGAGAACAGGTATATTTGATATACTGTTAGAAAATTAAAAGCAAGAGAGGTCTTTCAACAGAAAATGTATAAAGATATTTTTCTGAAGAAAAAGGAAAAAAGGGGAAAATAAGAAACAAATCCGATCAAAATAGGATAAATATATAATATTGATTGTTTTCTTAAGATAATTTAACCAATTGAAGTTTCACTCTTATGCTGCATATCAGAGGTTAATATTATCTGAGTAAAGATAGCTAAATTGACTTTTTATTATTGAATTATAATCACTTGAGCAATTATAGAAACAGGTGTTGCTGATTGAAATCAATTATTCCTTCACCTGATCACTACACAGCTGATAAGAACTCAAGATTACTGCTCAAGCACTCTCTCACTTCTACTGAAGCCTTCTTGAAAAGCATTTATTAAGCCAAGATGCTCTGGAAAGAAACTCCACTGAAGGACAAGGACAAAGATTAAAATCTTCTAAGAAAGAGGGTGCAGGCTGTGGTGTCTGTAGATCTTGATTGGATCGTTAAGTAGCCTTGATACTTAGGTGACTGCTGAAAAGAAGTGTTTTCAATGTTTGCAGGAATTTTTTCAGTATTGTAGATCTATCGTTTAATCTTAAATCCTTCCGTCTAAGGCATTTGCAAGAGAACCACGTAACAGTATGTTTAGCAGCTCAGCAAAGTACAAGTTAAAGTAGTAAACAGTATGTATTCACTTTAGCCTTTGTTATAAGATGACTGGAAAAATACCAGGGGATTCAGAGACAGAAGATTTTTTTTTTTCACAGGCAATGGGAAAATAGTTGGTAAATGAGCCTGACTGCAAACCCAGTAGATATTTCTGTTGCTTTAAATGGAATACTGGTACTTCATATTGCATAACAGTTGTTATCTAAAATACTTTGATATGATCTCTGTAATTCTATATTAAGGATAATAAAATTCTATATTAAGGATAATAAAGAAAATGTCTGCTCTGAGATTTTCTCTCAGCTGTGTAGTGTGTGTGTTCATTCTGAGTTTTTTCCTCTATATGAATATGCATCTACTATTTGAACTTTTTCTTTCTGAACTGGGGTAAATTAAAGGGGACTTACTAGGGAAATAAGTTGGCTACCTGTTAGTGTCTATTACTATATTTTAGAAACCAAAATCTTTTTTTTTCTCATTCATCTAGCCAATACAGGGTTTCATATATTTATGTCATGATCATAACTGACTTTATGCCTTATGCCTTGGTATCATTCTCTCAGGATGCTGTCTAGTCTTTATAAACTTATTTTTATATACTTTTGAGAAAGCCCAAATACGAACGAATGTCATCAGTCTGAATGCTATAGTTGTGGAGTTGAAATAAATGAAATATTTATTTAGAATCTTCAGCCTCTAAAATGTAGGTACCATTTTCATTCTGGCACAATTTTGCATATTGAATGATCTACTTTCCCTTATTTGATTCACTTCTTTTGTAGATGGAACATTAATTACTTTAAATTAAAATTGTCCCAGCTTCATCCAGCATAGAAATTATTATAAGATGTCTACAAGTTTTTAGAGAAAGTCAAATACAAAGTTCTAACATTGTGGCTTTTGCTACATTGATGCATTGTGCATTTGCTCATTTATGTTTGAGCGGTACAAGAACTGACCTGAAGGTTTTTGCTACCTGAAGGTAGTGAAGCTGACATAGAGAGACTACTAAGTTAGATCATAACAAATGATCTTAATACAGTCTGTATGTCCAGCTGTTTTGTGTTTAGAATAGGACACACTAAAAACTTTCTAAACTGACTACCTGTAAAATCCTCCTTCAGATGATGACCTAGATTGCACAAAGAAGACTGATATTCTTGGTGCAAGCTGAAAGTAGAAGAGTGGAACAGCTTTTACGGAAAAATATTTTTTGTGCTGTTGAAAACTGCTTCTGAGACTATAGTCCATGCAGACCTCCCTCGTGTGTTTATAGGCTCCAGTTACTGGAGCAAAACTGATACCATTTCATGAAATCTTTATATGAGAAACTACAACTGGAAATGCAGCACTGCCAAGGCAAGATGAAAATTCTGTAAGCAACTTCAAGAAAGTGCATTTATAGGCTTGAATTCAGCTACTGAAAGCTATTGTAGATCAGATTTTTTTTAAGCATCAATAACCTGGAAAAGGAGATAGAGAAATCATTCCTAATGTGTGCAACTTAGAATGGTCTCCATAGTATTGATAATAAAAAGCTGTGGTCTAGTATCACAGATATCTCAGAAAAGTTGAGATTTTTTTCAAAGGCACTAACCTATTTCTCTAGATTTCTAGAAATAACTGTGGATACACTATTCTTGACATTAAAAAAAGTGAGCAGCTTTGGGTGCAAGGAAAAGGTACATTTCTCTATGATACCTAGGTTATCATGTCACTAAATAATGTTTCCAGGGTGAAACTGCTTTATTGAACTCCTGTGAAGTATTTCTGTTAATATTCTTCCATATTTGTGTAACATTTGTTAATACTTCCTCAGTGAGTTGCTCAATGAGAACAAAACAACATGAACACAAACATGAAAATCATTTTCACTGAAGTATTTTGATCATTCAATAGTTTTTCCTAATTTAAAAGATGGTGAAAATATATGTCAGAATAGAAATAGATAAAGCTAGTCAGAGCAAAGGGGAAAATCAGAACAATAACAGAACAGAACAAGCTTTTTAAAAGCTAATGTGGAAGAAAATAGTCATAAAAGTTGCAGTATACAGAAGGAAAAGAAACTGTAATTTGTTTAGAGTGAATGATTTTGTATTCTTTCTCATACTGTCTTTTAAAATCATCTGTATCAACATGTATGGCAAATTCATGTCTGCCCAGCTTCCCACTATCTCTAAAAATGTTGGAGCAATATTTCTTTTTCTATATGCAGCTACAGAGCAATTGATCCTGAAAGACCATATTCATACCTGAGTACTGAGGCCTGAGTGGCTGACATGATAAAGCTTTATGATGGCGTATCCGAAAGAATGATTTCTTGAAATCAAAAAGCCAGACATTTAAGTGTTTAGGTATTTTCACATGCAAATAGATAGATGTAGTTGAATGTTTTATACTATGTATCTCTAAGTATCTAAATATCTATAAAAATTCTATCCTAATTTCCCAGAAGAATCCTGACAGAATAGAGTGAGTTCAAATATAAACAATTGTGATGACCTAAAATGCAAATAATCTGTGCAGGTCTGCTCATACCAACCCTTCTATTAATCACAGACCTGGCATTTATTGTTACAACATGACAAAAGTTGCCTTTGACTTGGCCGGTCACACGGTTTCAGGGAGATCCTGTGGCCAGCAAGCTTTACCTGAGAATATTTTAGCTTGTGGAGTCCAAGCAGATGGCAAACACCACCATAGTTCACCCCTATTACAAGATCCAACATATCTGGTATCTTCCAGTGTGTGTCAGACTCTCTGTCAGGCTCTGCTGCTTTATGGTAGTTTATGAAGAAAAAATGTTTGGAAATCAATAGTTAGAAAATGCAATAGGACTTTTCCAGCTTAAGTTGATTTTTTATTTTGTGATATTTATTTTTACATAAAAAATACTTAGGGGTGTGGTAGTATTTTGTTTACTTGAAAAGTAATAGTAAACTCTTTAGTTTAAGTAAATTTTGATGGTCCAGGCTGTATAATGTACCACAAGTAAATTCTAGATTCCAAATTAAGGGAATGTAAATCCACCTTTCTGCATTTACCCTCAACTGTGTAATTACTTCTAACTAACCTCCGTATGTTCCCACAGCTTTGGGAAAAAAGAACAAGCAATCGCTACATCAGAAACCAATTCTAAAAGTGCACAAGAAGGCCAAGAACACTAAATCAGATTGGTATTGAAAACGGGCACTAACATTTTACCAAGTGGCTTCTTTTTAAAAAAAWTTTTGTTTTTCTCAGTTCTTAGACTTCTGAAGAAATTTGAGGAAAGGATCAGGTTACCTCCTTTATGCTTTGGCCTTTTTAATGATATACCTGGATCATTCTACTAAGTAGAGCTATTGTTAGCCACTGCAAGACTGACATCACTCTCTATCTGTATATTTACAAGCTAGCTAATGGAGAAAAGGCAACTACTGTTTTGGATTACTAATGCCCCCACATGCCTCCAAAAGACATGACATATGTCAGGAGAGTTCTTGTTTGGTATTACATTTATACAGTGTGGTTAACATTCTCAGCCCAGAAAAAATCTATGTGTTTGGTTTATTCTGGGATGTTAACTTCTGTTCGTTGTCTTTAATGTCAATTGTGTAAAGCTGCATCATGAACAAGAGGAATGTACATGGTTGCAATGCAACAAAAAGCAGAAGCTCATTTGGGTCCCAAAGATGGGCATTGATCAGAGAGCTCTCAGCTTCTTCTGGGCATTGTATCAATTTCTATGAAAATCTACAAGAACACTTTAATTTTAACTTTCTCATACAATACTCCAATTCATTAAATTCATCTGGCCCTCCCAAGGCTTCTCAACAAAATTTGACTGATTTTTCTTTCTAGTTCATAGGTATGAGGAAGGCTTACTTTGCTCTGAAGAAACCATCTACCCCAAGAAACTAATGATGTCCCCTTAAAAGTAACTCAAACTGAAACCTGGATGTGAGTTTCAGTGTTTTTTCATCTCCACAAAGCCAGTGTTAATCCGCTCATTTCAGCAGCACTTTAACATGGCACAACATCCAGGACTCCACAGATTTCTTGCTAGATACTAACAGCTCCTAAAAATGAAATGATTAAAAAGGTGGCAAGGTGGAAAGGGCACCAGACTGAGACATAACCAACTTTAGGTCAGCTATTGCTGAACTACAGGTCTTTCTGGCTTGACCTTGATCTGATCATAGAATCATAGAAACATAGAATCACAGAATCGGTAAGGTTGGAAGGGACCTCTGGAGATCATCTAGTCCAACCTCTCTGATCAAGCAGGGTCACCTAGAGCATGTTAGACAGGGTTGTATCCAGACGAGTTTGAATATCTCCAGAGAGGGAGACTCCACAACCTCTATGGGCAACCTGGTCCAGTGCTCTGTTTTTCTGAAATGTCTCCTCACATTCAAGTGGAACTTCCTGTGGTTCAGTTTTTGCCCATTGCCTCTTGTCCTGTCACACGGGACAACTGAAAAGAGTTTAGCCCCTTGACACCCTCCCTTCAGGTACTTATATATGTTGATAAAATCCCCTCTCAGTCTTCTCTTCTCCAAGCTAAACAGGCCCAGCTCTCGCAGCCATTCCTAATAGATGCTCGAGTCCTCTGATCATCTTTGTAGCCCTACACTGKACTCTCTCCAGTAGCTCCATGTCTCTCTTGTACTGGGGAGACCAGAAGTGGATGCAGTACTCGAGATGAGGCCTCACCAGGGCTGAGCAGAGGGGCAGGATCACCTCCCTCGACCTGCTGGCAACACTCTTCCTAAAGCACCCCAGGAKACCWTTGKCYTTCYTRGYCAYAAGGGCAYATTGCTGGCTCATRSTCAACTTGTCATCCACCAGCACTCCCAGGTCTTTCTTTGCAGAGCTACTCTCCAGAAGGTCAGCCCCCAGCTTGTACTGGTGCCTAGGGTTATTTCTCCCAGGTGCAGGCCCTACACTTGCCCTTGTTGAACCTCATGAGGTTCCTCTCTGCCCAGCTCTCCAGCCTGTCCAGGTCTCTCTGAATGGCAGCACAGCCCTCCTTCCAGCTTGGTCAGCAAACTTGCTGGTGCAAGTCTAACCAAGTGGTTCTTAGTGATCACTATTCTTTTTCTTTGTCATTTCCTCATATGTAGAAAAAAGAGATGGCACTGTCCTATTTCATAGGTTATACCTCTAAAGATTTTTTTTTTCATATCTCTTCTCCTCTAAGCACAAACTGCAACGTTTCTGGACAGACATATTCCCTCTATATAAAGATTTGCACATATTTAGGTAACTTAATAAAATATTTCTTCTCTACTAATAGGTAAAGCCATGCAAGGAGCTAACAAATACAAGGTCTGTGCAATTTTCTGTTCTTTAAGCAGCTTCCGCCATAGACCCTGAGTCATTTCCCATGTGAAGTTGCTGCTGGAGTGGCAAAGGTTTGACCACCATTTAGGAACTGTAGGAAAACCTATCATTAAATACCCAGAGAAATTAAATCACAGTTCTTGCTCTTCCACTATGGGAGGAAGTATTCTAAGCACTAATGTGTATATTAGGTAATGATACGAATGTTTTAACATTAAGGTTTTCAAGAAAGAGTCAATATTCTTACAGTAGTGGAGACTGTGTTAAAGTGCTTTGTATCTTCTGCTGTTTTCTGCAGTCAGCTGAAAAGATAGCCCTACTCTATCAATCTCATGATTTTGCTTTGCTGGAGGGGCAGAAGGAAAAGGAAAAAGGAGACAAAGGCATTATTCTAGGTCCCAACTGTATTTGTAATGACCATTCCCACAAAAACATCTGTTTGGTGGTGTTTTTATTGGCTAATGGTCAAAAAATTATTTTGGCCCAGGAAGCACAGCACTGTTCTTGTCTGAACTTCCAGCACAGATTTCAGCCCTCTTGCTTAAAGCACAGCCCACTTTCTGACCTTCAACCTCAAATAGGACGAGTTTCAGCCAAGTTGAAGACTGGATTCCCCACTTTCGTTTGGTCCACGCCTGAGCTATGTACCTGTCTCCAGCTCTGTCACATCCATGCCTGTGTCTGACTAATGGCCTTGTTGATTCTAACACTAACAGGCAGACTGACTTCTGCCTTGGATCTGCCTTGTCACCATGGACTCACCTGGTGGTCACTGAACTGTGTCTGACCCTGGATACCAACATCAGACCTGACATTGACTTGCTGACTAGACTTCCCCGCTTGATCTCAGACCCGCCTTGTCCCCACAAACTCACTGGTGATGTGGACTCTCTGTAGACCCTGGGCATCATTCCCAGACCTGTCCTGCGTGCTTGCTTCTTTGCTGCATGGCTGGACCCTGGCTAGTGAGTCCACTGCCAGGCTTGCTTTGTTACTACATTTTGCTCCTGGGCCCCCATCCCATAGGTAACAGTCAGCCCTCACTCAGTTTGCTTAGGTCATCTCAAGCCCTAAGCCAAGCACCACAGAAGCTGGCCTGTGGCTGTGCAGCATCAGCCTCAGACTCCTCCTGAGTGACTGGCCTGGCCTTAGGCTCTGATCTGCCCCACAGCTTACCCGACCTGTGGCTCCTGAGTGAATGGTTCATCAGAGTCCAAAACTCTGAGTAGGTTCATCTAYATATTCCACACATGACAGGGGTAATGTTTAGTATCAAAATTTACTTATCTGAAGATATTCTATGTTAAACAGGATTTAGCAAAATACTGAAATCACAATACAAGTGTAAGTTAAACTTAGCAAAATATAGCAATTCTGATATTCAGTTCAACCACAATATCAATATGATTCCCATTACTGGTCTCTATAATATACTCACTGTCACAACACTGGGTGTCCCCAGTCACCAGGAAGGAATATGCGGATTGAAGCCTGTTCAAGTCCGTTACTCTCTTTGAAATTTCTGTTAGTTGTTCAAGTTTTATACTCTATGTTGGGCTGAGCCATTTATACACTTCCCACCGTGCTGGTCTGGCTAAACCTGGGGACATTCACACTCTTCTGATGAACTCCAGGAGAAACATTTACACCAACTGACGCACTCATTTGACGAGTGAGTAGCAGTTTGTCTAAAACAAAGCCACCCTTGGGTCCCCTTTGTTGTGAGATGAAGTCAGCTTTCTGCTTGACAGCCATAGTCAGTCACTCCCTACATCTGTCCCCGAGTTTCAGGGGCACCTCACCCTTGCCCATCTGAGCCTTCTTCCACTGTCAGCATTTGTTGGTCCATCACACAGCCCCTGAGTGCTGCCTGGGCTCCAGGGACAGCCAGAGGCAGCTGGGATCCTTCTGCCCTTCAAGTTCTCCCACATTTGGGAGTTCTCCCACAGCTTTGGCACCCACCATGGCTGCTCATGCACTTGCCCCACTCAAGTATGGTCTGCCTTGGGAAGTCCAGAAGGGCAGCTGGGGACCTTCCATTGCCCTACAAGGGTGTGCAACTTCTCTGTCCCTTTCCCAGTTCTCTGTTCCTGCCCTGACTCTGCTTCACCTGAAGTAGCCCACCAACACCCCACAGCAACTAAATCTCTCCACATCATGTCCCTGCTGGTCCCAAACCTCTGCAAGGTTTGAAGACCCCTCCAGGAGCAGTGGGATGGGGCCCTGGCTGGCTAGGCCCCTCCTCCGCTGTCCATGTTACTGTGGTTGGCTCCCCAGCTCTTGGGGAACAGCCCAGGCCAAGAGTGAAGACCATCCTCTGGGCTAGAACAGGCCCCTGGGCCCATGGCAGAGGATGTGGGGGAGGCCCCAGGTGAGGCTGGGCCAGGAAGGCTTAACAGTGGGCCCTGATGATGAGCATTACCATCACTGGCCCAGATGGAATGCACCCACGGGTACCGAGGGAGCTGGCGGATGTTGTTGCCAAGGCGCTCTCCATCATCTTTGAAAGGTCAGGGAGAACTGGAGAGGTGCCTGAGGACTGGAAGAAAGCCAATGTCACTCCAGTCTTCAAGAAGGGCCAGAAGGAGGACCCAGGCAACTACAGGCCAGTCAACCTCACCTCCATCCCAGGAAAGGTGGTGGAACAGCTCATTCTGGATGTCATCTCCAGACATATGGAGGAAAAGAAGGTGATCAGGAGTAGCCAGCATGAATTCACCAAGGGGAAATCCTGCTTAACCAATCTGATAGCCTTCTATGATGGAATGACTGGCTGGGTAGATGAGGGGAGAGCAAAGGACATTGTGTACCTTGACTTTGACTTTTGACACTGTCTCCCATAACATCCTTCTAGACAAGCTCAGGAAGTGTGGGTTAGATGAGTGGACAGTGCGTTGTATTGAGAAATAGCTGAAAGGCAGAGCTCAGAGGGTTGTCATCAGTGGCGTGGAATCTAGTTGGGGGCCTGTGGCTAGCAGCGTCCCCCAGGGCTCAGTACTGGGTCCCATCCTGTTCAACCTTTTCATCAATGACCTGGATGAGGGGACGGAGTGCATCCTCAGCAAGTTTGCTGATGATACCAAGCTGGGAGAAGTGGCTGACACACCTGAGGGCTGTGCTGCCATTCAGAGAGACCTGGACAGGCTGGAGAGCTGGGCAGAGAGGAACCTCATGAGGTTCAACAAGGGCAAGTGCAGAGCCCTGCTCCTAGGGAGAAATAACCCTAGGCACCAGTACAAGCTGGGGGCTGACCTTCTGGAGAGTAGCTCTGCAAAGAAAGACCTGGGAGTGCTGGTGGATGACAAGTTGAGTATGAGCCAGCAATGTGCCCTTGTGACCAGGAAGGACAAAGGTATCCTGGGGTGCTTTAGGAAGAGTGTTGCCAGCAGGTCGAGGGAGGTGATCCTGCCCCTCTGCTCAGCCCTGGTGAGGCCTCATCTCGAGTACTGCATCCACTTCTGGTCTCCCCAGTACAAGAGAGACATGGAGCTACTGGAGAGAGTCCAGTGTAGGGCTRCAAAGATGATCAGAGGGCTGGAGCACCTGCCCTACGAGGAATGGCTGCGAGAGCTGGGCCTCTTCAGCCTGGGGAAGAGAAGACTGAGGGGGGATCTTATCAATGTCTATAAGTACCTGAAGGGAGGATGTCAAGGAGRTGGGGCTAAACTCTTTTCAGTTGTCCCGTGTGACAGGACAAGAGGCAATGGGCAAAAACTGAACCACAGGAAGTTCCACTTGAATGTGAGGGGGAATTTCTTCCCTGTGAGAGTGACAGAGCACTGGACCAGGTTGCCCATAGAGGTTGTGGAGTCTCCTTCTCTGGAGATATTCAAACTCGTCTGGATACAACCCTGTCTAACATGCTCTAGGTGACCCTGCTGAGCAGGGAGGTTGGACTAGATGATCTCCAGAGGTCCCTTCCAATCTTACTGATTCTATGATTCTGGAGAACATTTTGGAGAACATGCAGCTGAAATTCAGATACTCACATCTGCTGCAGATGGAAAGGTAAGGACTGAGGACCCTTTCCTCAGCTGTAGGCACCAGTTCATGGCTCTTTCTGGCCATATCTATGTTCCACTGATCTTTTTTCCTGAGGTGGATACTTGATAGTTTCTACTAAAATGTTCTCTATTTGTAGATAAACATCAAGATGAAGTCCAAACCACAGGAGAAGAAAATTGATCAAAACAGTCAGTCTTGATACTGGCTTCTGCTGCTCCTTTTAATCTGTTAGCAGAACAACTCACTAATTTGGACCAATGGACTTCAGATATGGGAAAAGATTTCAGAGTATATATGCTGTTTTTAATTATATTTTATTACTAGGTAATTTCTATAGAATTCTGAACTTAGCTGTTACTATCAAAATTGGTGATGATGATGTGAATGGAAATATTAAAAAAATAATTGAATATTTATTACAATTATTGATCAATACATTTTAGAGAGAGGATATCTATGTAAGGAAAATATACTCTGTAGGAGTTCTTATTTTCCCATAATATTTTATCAACCAGCCCTGTATCCTTTAGATTGGAAAGTTTTCAGTTCTTTTTCTTTTGATACTTAAATCCTTTCTGAAGATTAAGCGATATCCAAACTCACCTCTTTCTTGCTGCCAGTGGACCCACCTCTCTGTTGTTTCTGGAAAGTGTCAACATCCTGTAATTCTGAATTTAGAGCAAGTTGTTAGTTGCAGCTTTTCCCCTCACAGCTTTATCAACACAGTACAATACACACCATGATGACTTATATTTGTTGAGAGCTAATTAAAAGGCACTGGTGTTTCTAGTGACAGTTAGACTAGACTATGTTCTCTTTTTCCTATCGATAGATCCTTTTTTTTCAAACAGGATATATGATTATGACAATAATACAATGATATCATATCTCTGCTTGTTAGAAATGTCTTTACATTTTACTTATTTCTCAGGAAAGGATGTCTCAGTAAAGAGCACATCATTTGCAAAGTAGCAAGCAATGCATTACATTTACTACACAGGGAGAATAGCTGCAGAGCTTCTTATTCTACTGATCTGAGTCATATTGTAACTAAGTAAGGCTTGGGTCCTAATTTTGTAAACAATGAACAATACATTAGGGTCTTGCTTTCCTATTCTTCTGTCATTAACACTATATTATAGGGGCAGGTTTAGCTCAGTTGGTTAGAGCATGGTGCTGATAATGCCAAGGTTGTGGGTTCAATTCCCATATGGGCTATGCTGTGGGTTGGACTAGATGATCTCCAGAGGTGATCCATTTTATGATACATGTCAAATCCTCTGTGTTTAACACGATCTGATAATTCCACATAGCATCAGTTATGCATCTTTGGAGATGGGCCAGGACAGATTCAAATAAAATAAATCAACCACACAATGAGGGATTTAGGAAGTACTGCTATGCTGCCTATAATGACATTATGGATTAAATGATCTTTGAATCTAACCTTTCTGTGATGGTCTGCAATACTCCAGTAACTAGATTCAAAAATTTTACAAAAATAAGAACAATGTGATGCTCAAAGAGTCTAATCTTTTGAAAATAAAGTCAAGATGTTCAGAAACAGAAGCTAATTAGCTATCTCATTGCAAATTATGTCAAGGCATATATATTTCAAAAATTAGTTTATTTATTAAATAATACAAAAAATGTATCACACACATGCCTCATTATCTCTGCTGATTCTTTTAATGGGTTTCTAAGCTGTGTTTTAAGTTGGAGTCTCACTTACATGGAGGACTATTCTATATGCCTCACTTCTTTTGTATTCCTGAACTACTATGGCAGCAATAGTATTGCCTACCTTTGCCAATAATTCTACGCATCCCGTTTGCTCAGATCAAGCAGCATCTCTTCTCAAAACAGAAGAACGCCACAGTCAGAGCCTTCTCTGTAAAAACAACCCAGTGTGTGGCACTGTTCTACACAGCCTATAGTGTACTGCCACCTGTCCTCCTTCCACAGCTTCTCTTTCAGATGAGATGAGCTCCAGCATGGCAGTAGATCAGGGATGGTAACTTTTCTTAAGTTATTAATGTAAATCAGTGTAATGTAGGCATAGTAATCTATGCATATTCTTTTTTTGATGGGATTGATTTAGAAGGCAATTTACTTGGACGGAGTTTGTCTTGAAAGGTATATCTTAAAAGGACCTCAAACAAGCACCGAAAGCTACTGGATAGGAATGGTTTCTATAAATCAATAGTTTAAAAAGAAGTAGAGGAAAATGTAAGATCTCAGCATCAAATAAATTAACCAATCGAATCAAACTTATCCAATCACTTTAAAAATCATTCTTGCCATCGTATGACCTAAACCGTCATTGTGCTTAAGTAGTACTAGAGTATTTTCATCAGCATAGATCTCAAGTGCAATAACATAGACTTCACTCCAGTGGAAATACAGTCCATGGTACTAGTATTACCCTTCAATCTATCAAAGATCCTTTGGAAAGTAAGAGATCTGTCCTCCCAAGTATCTCTTTAAGACCAGGAACTGTGTTGAAAGGCCTTTCTCCATTAACTGGCCCAGGATTTTGTACAACACATTCTTTGCTTTCTGATCACTTTTTTTTTTTTCACTATGGTTTAATATTACACTGGCCTAGAAATGCAATGACAGTGTTTGCGTTTTGGTGTCCCTGACTGATTTGCAAATCTTCATGTCAGTGAAAAGCAGGGAAGATAGCACTACTTGAAACACTCAGGAGGAATTTTGTTGTATTCATTCCGTATGCTTCTTAACCATAATTACAACTTTATTTCTGGGACTTCTTGTCATATTTATGGTTCTTTCCAGGAGTGAATATGCTTTGTATTTAACAGCTATGATGAATAGTTTTTATGCATCACAGCAAAACTTGATATTTTAAATTTATAGTTGCTTTGGATTTGAATCATGAAATATTCATTGCATTTTGACAACAAAAAGTTCTTCTAACAAATCATTCACTCAGTTTTTTCTATATACTAATTTGATGTAGGTCTAGAATACAAATTCTGTGTAGAAATAGGAGTATTACCACTACAGGGAGCTCGTTACAGAATCACAGAATCACAGAATGGGTGAGGTTGGAAGGGACCTCTAGAGATCATCTAGTCCAACCTCCCCACTCAGGCAGGGTCACCTACAGCATGTTAGACAGGAAATGTTACCAAACATTTAGAATCTGAGTATTTGAAGAATAATGTGATTTTAATGATCTTTCCCTCATAGGCTTGAGTGGAGCTGTAAATTCTTTGTTTGGGAAATATTTCTTAGAATCTAGAAGTTAATATTTTTGTAAGCAGAAAGTCAAAATTCCTTGCTCTGCACCACTGACTATATCCATGAAAAGTTGGTATGAAGTCTCATAACAAGCTTTAACTGTCAATATTTTGGCATATTCATTAGCTCCAGACCTATTTAAGATGTGTACTTTTTCTGACCTAGATACTGTAATTTAACTCTTCTGTAGACATCTTTTCACAGCAAGATGAATCACCACAGAATATAGCCTCACATGAAAGCATGGAATAAAACCCATCCATGGTTTGCATGGTTCTTTACCAGCCTCAGAAAATACAGGTCGATTTTGCGTATTGTTCGACTTAGCTTAGTCTTCAAGAGCACTGATCATGAGAAGCTGTTGACTTTTTCCATATCTAGTTAGGGTTGGTAGGATAGGATATAGAGGGAATATTACACCTCCCCTTTTCAGAGTTTTGTCACAGGCAGTGGAAATACTAGACATGAACAAACAAACAGAAAAGAGTCATAAACATTCCAAGTAATCTGCCATCACCTTAATTTAACCATTGATCTCAGTAGTTGGAGAAGAAATGTAGAAAGCTTACAATAAGTCTGCCACATTTTAACTGCTACACTTCTGGTGTGAATAAACATAATGGTAGTTAAAGTTACAGTGAATGATTAAACATGAATATGTAATTTTTGATAGGACTGATTTAGAAAGATCAAACTTTGAAACATCAGTCAAGTTTCTTCCCCAGAATGGGGGAAGCAACCCCCATGGTTGCATGGATCAGCAACTGATCTATCAACTGCTTCCATTATGAGAGATGAATCGACTACAGAATTTAAGATGCGTCTTCTACAATAGACATAACTCCTAGTTCTCTGCTCAGAAAGAGGTCTGGAGTTTTGTATAAATTACAATTTCTGTATTTCATTAATTAAATTTTACTTAAATTTTCTATATTTTAACTCAAATAGTGAATGAGAAAATCAACTATTTCAATCCAAAATCCAAACACTTTAATGTGACTGTGCAAAAATCAGTCTATGAATTTGATAGATTTACTGGAGACAGACCTTAACTAATATCCCTTTGAGCAAATCTTTAAAAGATCAACATTAGTATCAGATGCAGACAAAGAAATGTTTCCGGCCACAAGACACCAAGAGGAAAGAGAATGGAGAATTACTACTGTAGACTCAAAAGGAAGTGCTGAGAAAAATAAATATCAAGTTGTTAATTCAACCAGTAAAATAAAGGGGAGAGGTTAACAACTAATAAAATAAGGGGGAAAGGTTACACAAAAGAAATTAAATTAATTCTGAAGCATAAACTGAGAGATAAAATTGGAAATTCCATCATTAGACAATATAGTATGCAAGAACACAACCTTTAATCTCTGTCATTTCTTCAGTATAAACAAATCTGCTCATTGCTAACATTATTGCTGAAAACAGATCTCATCAAATTCTACGTGAAGAATAAGTATCATCATCTGGAAATAAAAGTATTACTAGCATTCTACCTCTTTATCCAGAAAACTTACATTTAAGTCCAGACCGAAAACAATCAAAGACACAGCTTCTTATTAAGTAGTCAACAACCTGAAGGCACTGCTTTCTCTAAAGCCTTAAATAAAAAATAAGTAAATAGGGAAAGGGGTCCAGAAGGCAGGATCTAATGTAATTTAAAACTGGAATTACATCAGCAGTTTCAAACAGATGGCAGAATGTGGAGATAAATGTGTTAGCTCCTTTAGCTTGTTTGGTCTTTCCATTGTTTGCATCATTAAAAGCAGGAATAGAGAATAGTTTACAATTTAAAAATATATTAGGTATTATACATTGGGAAAATGGACAGGCATCTACTGAGTGGGAGGAGGCAGAATTAAATTAACTTGCCATACTTCAATGTACAGTATCTGGGATGCTTGAGGCAAGTCTGCAGACAGGTTTCCTAGGAAATGAGAGGATCAAAAATATAATGACCTTGAAATTAAACTCCCAAATGTCCCAAGTATTTAGCAGCCTGGCTCAGAAGTGGTAATTACATAAAAACACAAAAGATCCTTAATTGCCTCAGTTATAGTGTATCCTGGCACGTCAGTTACTGTACACAGCTGCAAAAAATGGTACGTGATTAATAGGGAGTTGCTTATGATAGCGCTAACTAGCTAGTGTATAGTGCAAAACATTCATTTCTTTTCCAATTAATGAAGAAGTCTGGTTTTGATTAGGTTCTTCTGAAGATCTAAGTCTGTAGCAGCAAAATACTCAACTTTCACATTGTGAGATGTCTTAGTCAAGGACTAAACAGCATATATTCAGGAAAAACAGGAAGGTTTAAGTAAAATACTGAGGTGAAAATGCTGTAAATATCAAAATAAAACACTTCAGATCATTCTGATTATCCAAGTTTGTTAGTTATAAAACAAAAAGGCAAACCAGTTCAAATAATACTGCACTGATACAGGTGCTTCTCCAGAGCTGGAATAAGGCACAAACTTCTTTAATTTGCTGAACGGCAACTAAATACTCTTTTCATGTAGCTCTAAACCCATTTCAGCAAAGTTTGAAATAGGGAGCATTCACAATCACATAAGAGAACTGATAATACTTCAGCGTGGTTTTGCAGTCCCAAGAGATCTGGGAAAAAACCTGAACTGTATGGAGAGCTCTCCAGATTTGTGAACCTATTATGGTTCACCCATCAGCAGGGATCAATTTGGAAAAAACGTCTTTGGAGCGCAGTCTGAAAATCATGCCCTGCAGATGAATTGCTAAAACTGACTCTGCTCAGATCAAAGTGTGCAGATACTGAAAATATGACTTGGTTCACTGTATTTCCAGAGCTTGACTCTCCTCTGGCACACTTGCAGTGTGTCAACGGAATCTGCTGAGCTTCAAATATGACTCAGTCGTGCTTTGGGGAGGGGAAAGGAGCAAGAGGGGGTAGGGAGTACAGCAAATGATAATTTTTTTTCAAGTGCCAACCATCAATGGGACTAAAATCTAAGAAAAAAATTTGGGTTTCCTGCTCTTTTTCTCTCTCAGGAAAGGCATGAAACAACACTAACAATCCAGTCTTCATCACTGGCTGTAACATTCAACACTTTATGGAGGTGGATGAAACAGCTAACTTAGGAATTGATTAAGGATTTTCACAGATCTCTCCATATCTGGATGTACTTGGTTCACTTTTCTGAGATTTATTTCACCCCAGCAGTTAAACAGTGGTGAGTTTTTAACATAGCAAAAGTTGAGATTCTAGAAAATAAAATAAGACATTCAAATAAATACCACTATGACAAATGGGCTTTTAAAGCCGTAATCTAAATCCTGGTCACCACAGCCTTATTATCACTTAAGAAACAAAAGTTAAAAGCTCTTTTTGTAATTTGTGGTGTGCTTTTGTCTACACATTCACACGTATAGAATTTAAATCCTGGTCAGTTTGTAGTTTTCAAACTGAGTAACAGACAGATTTAAAGCCTTTAATACTTTCACATTATCCATTGGCAGAGGAGTAGTCTTAAAGGCAACTCAGATCTATGCATTATGGTTCAACCACGTAATTAACATTATCCTGCTTGTTGAGTGGAACTCGGATCTGGGATGATAGGATTAGATCAAACATTGGAAAATGTTTGAAGAGAGATTTGGTCTGGAGAGAGATTTTCAGAAATCAGCAGAAACCTGAATCCTGCTTTGCTTATCACCAAGACTGTTGGACAGTGATAGGGGAGAGCTAGGAGGCAGAGAATTAATGCAGCATTGGGAACTCCCAAGAAAAATCCTGAATGGTCCCTACTGGTGTATCCCTCTTGAAGTACCCTTGCAGCAATCTGTGGCAATGCCCTCCACTGTCCTTAAAAAGGCACAAAGTTCACTCAGCTCTGTGGCCACACCTCTCTGCTATATAATCCCATTGGGGGAGGGTTTTAGTGTACTGGTTATCACATCTGCTTTACATGCAGAAGGTCCTGCATTCAAGCCCCAGTTGAACCAGCACRAGGAAATCTTTGGGAGGTTGGATCTCCAGAGGTCCCTTCCAACCTTACTGATTGTGTATGGTTCGGCCACCATACCTCTCTCCCGCCTAAGTATTCTTGGGCATTAGAGAACACTTAGTGCAGACTAAGCTCCACAGTGCTGTTCTAGCCTCGTCCTCTATAGTTCCCATCTTCTGCATCTGTGCGAGGATCAGCCAAAATCTCACTCAAAGAAAGCAAGATTTTATATAATGCAGACAAAAGTCAGGCTGAAGGGTCTAATTTCCTTAAAGGATCTGACTTGACTTTCAAGTATTATCTTTCCTGTATCTATTCCTATTACAGATTACCTCTCACCCGATCAAAAATATAATTTTCATTTGTTTGGAAATGAAATGCAGATCAGAGAGGGTATCCTCCTAAGAGAAATCTCTGCACAGAACAATATTTTGCAGGGCAAGTCAAATATTCACTGACACATCTTGCCTCTTTTCTTTACATTTACTCTGTTTGACTAAACTGATTGAAATGCATTTCATATTTGTGCTCTGTCAGTCTATATTTTGGACTCATAAACAGAGTAATACTAGATTGACTTACTCAGGTACCTCATATAGCTTTTCATGTTGAACTAATTAATGTTGCTTGTACAGTGTGAGAATATGGAGATTCATCTTTTCATTCCTGTATTTGCTTTATAACCAAATAAGGGAATGATCAAAATTTACACTGATAGTAAGTAAGTTAAATGTGTTCATTTCTTTAAAAATATACAATGGAAATATTATAGCATTTGTTAACACATTATATGACATTAATTGCATAAAACCAGAAATACTACAGTAGTAACCAACAGTAGTATTCAGTAAAACCTGCAGAAACTGATTATATATGTAATTAACTTTTAAAAATCTGAAGATGGAAAATTAAACAAAATCTCTGAAGAACTGCAAAGTCTTAGGAAGAATTTTTGTCCTGAAGAGTCTTGCAATATTCACAGTGAAGTTTGTAGAAGATTGCTAGTTAACTTCATTTACAGCATAGCAGTGCTTCCCTCATCTCACTTCTAGATATTATAACCATTTGAGCTTTTGGAGTTTTTTATGATATCCAAACCCCTTGTTGCTAAACACTACTCTTTAATAATGTTGAAGTCCATTTTAATGCAAATTAAAAAAATAACTAAATAAAACTACTAAATAAAACAAGCAAACAATGCTAGGGACCGTAAAACAGGAAAGATGGAAATTAGCTGTAAGAACGCAATGAAGAGAAATGATGTGAATGCCGTATATTTTTTTTTCAGTGAGAGGCTGGACAAAGTATGATCAAATATTATTGTCACTCCAATGGATGTAAGCAGGTCAATACATTGGTCTCTCTAGAAACTGTCTTTATTTGGTTTTGTCAAAGTATTCTGTCTTAACGTCAGAAAACACTTTTTTACTGTGAGGGTGACTGAGTGCTGGAACAGGTTGCCCAGAGAGGTTGTGGAGTCTCCATCTTCGGAGATGGACACAGTCATGGGCAGCCTACTCTAGCCATCCCTGCTTGAGCTGAGAGTTAACTATCTCCAGAGGTCCTTTCCAGCCCTAGTTATTCTGTGATTTGGCGATTTCTTAATCATGAGACACATGAAAAAGTTTTTAAGTCATTTTTATACTGAATCACTGTACTATATATTACTTTATTTCAGCAGCAATGGAGACAGAAGTGCAGATGGAAGCTACAGAAGCTCCCATTGCCAAAGGTTTATCCACTGCATTTATAGCTTACATGTCATAAAAATATATTAATATATCTGAATGCCTGAGGAAAAGCATWCTTAGGCTGGTACATTAAACTGTCTCTCTGAACTCCGTGGGTCAGATCTCCTCTCTTTGTTCTTTTTGTGGTATAGAGGCTATGAAAACAAGCTATGTTCCTGCTACTGATAACTGACTGGCTTTTCTGCCTCTTCGGGGAAACATTTTCCTGGAGGAAACTTGGAGGCTGCAGCATTGTGTTGGTGGGAAGGAGGGCAGTAGGTGTACCAACCACCAGCTGAAAGGGTAAAGGGGCTTATTATACACTAATGGATTCTATACACAGGTTTTAAGTTAAACAGCAGAGCAGTTACAGTGGTCTAGAGACGTGAATTCAAGGCTCTCCACAGCCTTGTATCAAAGTTGTTTCCAACTGATCCAGTCCTGACGGTGGGATCCGGCCATTTGAAGTAGAGCAAGGAGTCACCTTGGGGTGCCATTAACTATAGAAACAGTCATGCTATAATCATGTTAGCTTGCTGAGACATCTAGGTTTGAGCATACCTTTTTTACCTTTGTAGATCTCATGCCCATAGCTGCTTCCTTATGATTTGGATATCAGTCATTTTTACTTCCAAAATGCAATGAATATGACTGTGCTGTCATGCATCTTTTCTTTTATGTTTTTTTAATGAATTAAACTAAAGAATAGCTGTCTTTTTCTTTCTGTTACATAAATTTTCTTATGAATATAAAATATAACTACAATCTTGCTTTCATTTGTGCTAATGTCAAAAGTCTGGAAGAGAAGGCAGAAGGAAAGGGAGGGAGGGAGGAAAAGAGGAAGAGAAGGAAAGAAGGGGTGATTGGAAAGGAAAGAAGAATCAAAGCAGATGGACATAAGTAATAAACTATAGAAGAACTAACTTCACCTCAAAAAATCTGCTTGCTCTGGTCCATGAATAATATTTTCAATTATGTGTTTTTCAAAATAGTTTTCTACAAATACTTTTCTACCCTCTAAATAGGTCTTTGAGCTCTCTTGATTCCCAGCACTTTTGGGCCAAAGGTTGAAAATGCTTGCAATTGCATTAGTCCTAGTGGAGATGGAATACAGTCTTTGTAACATACCCACTACCAGCTTACAGATTTCAAGTAACAGGACACAGGTTCTTGTCTAGGTAAATAGTTTCCAGGGGTTAACCAACCACACCATAAAAGCAGGCACATCATTTCTTGATTTTATTTACATTTACTTTCTATAAATTTAATTTCTATCATTTTCTTCAGTGTTCAAGATGTCTCTTGTATGCCATGAATGAGTTGTCTTTTAAGCTCCTTTTTATAGAGATTAAATAGCATATAGCATATAGCATCACTCACAAAAAGAGGTTTTACAGACTTGTGTCTCTTTTCTGAATCTTTCCTAATGCCAAACTGTTTAGTGTGGAGAGACTGGGTAGGATTTTAGTGGCAGTTTCCTCAAGGAAGTACCATCTTCCTATTGCTACTTCAAAGCACTTTACAGAGAGCTTTACAATGCTGTACATTGTTCTAGACAACTAGTCAACCCTTGCTCCTATTATTTTCCTGTCTGCATCTGCAGAATGGACTAACATCGCACTCACATTTTTGTCCAAATGAATGCACTGGCACTACTTGAGACAGCTCCCAATGGTTCAATGTTATCAACGTTCCTTGGTGATGTTGATTACCCATTAATAGTATTAGGAGGAGAATAGAACAGCATTGATACATATCTGTGCAGCAGTTGGGTAGCTGTTACTACGCTCAAAACCATCTAAAAAAATCTATCCCCCCCGCCAAATTTACAGTAGTCCAGAGTCTCTTATAGGACTACTTTTGCCTATCTATTCCTCTTTTTCCGAGGTCTGCTAAGTGATATTTAATTAGTTGGCACTTAATTTCTTGAACAAAGTATTTGTTCACAAACAGAATTATTTTTACTTGCTGTATTTTTAATTCAATATTTAATATTTTCCTCATTTAAAAGCTTTATTCTGTTTTAAATTATTTGTAAAACAGTCACCTAGAAAGGCTGGCTATAAATGGCAAGGATCATGTTCAGGAGGCCTTAAGCTTTTCTGGGAAAAGCTCCCACTCTAGCTGGGAGTAGCTACTGCTAGCAAGCTGTCTAGGTTGCCCTTGATTAGAGGGAGTTGGGGCTTTCGATCCAGGTGGCTCTTGATTAGAGTGGGTCACGTACCCTGTGAGTCAGTAGTAGGGAGGAGCCAGGCCTGGAGCATAATGAATAGATGCAGCAGTTTGTGCAGGAAGTGTACAGTTAGGTGCAAGAGGACATCTTTCTTTTTTTCCAGCCCTAGTAGTGCCCACTTTCACAACGGTTATAACTTGCCACAAAGCATATTTGCCTGTAGCTGCTGGAATTGCGGCATCAGCTGTGTCAGAAGCTTCAACCCAGACAGCCTTTGACAGCAGATGCTGCCCTACAGGTCTCAGGCTGCAGGGAGTGCTTGGAGCCTTTCCAGAAGGCCTGGACTGATGGTCAGCTCTCCTGCAAGTGGTGTGCTGCTGTTGATGATCTGTGTCGTCAAGTCAAGGAGTTGCAGGATGAAGTCAGTAGACTGTGAAGCATCTGAGAAAGTGAGCAGGAGATAGACAGGGTGTTCTTGGAGACTGTACTGCTCCAGGAGTCCCAATCCCCTGCAGCAGGGGAGCTGCTGGAAGGCTCTGTGCAGAGTGAAATAGTACAGCACAGCACTGGAGAAGAAGGCTGGAAACTAGTTGCTTCTCGGAGAAGAAGAAAGACCCCTATTCCACCCATAGACTTGGACTTACAGTTGAAGAACCAGTTTAATACACTCCAGGATTAGGGTGACTTAGACCTGACCTCAAGGGAAGCAACTGGGCCCTCAGACCCTGTACCTTGCGTGAACACCCAGAAGAGGTGACAAGTGGTTGCAGTGGATGACTCCATGCTGCGAAGGGCAGAGGCGCCTATCTGCTGACCTGACCCCTCCTCTAGGGAGGTTTGCTGCCTGCTGGGGGTGCAGATACGAAAGGCACTGAAGGCTTGTCCACTCATCAGACTACCCTCTGCTACTTTTTCATGTGGGTGCTAATGATATCAAGAGTAAGCTGGAAACAATCAAGCAAGACTTCAGGGCTGTGGGCATGGTAGTCAAGGGTCTGGGAGCCTAGGTGGTCTTCTCATTGGTCCTGCAGATTAGGGTGAGTGATGGGAGGAGGAATAGACAAATTTTCCAAATTAACAACTGGCTTTGCTGCTGGTGTTGGCAACAGGGTTTTGGTTTCTGTGATCATGGGACAATGTTTGAAGATCAGCAACTAATGGGGAGAGATGGGATTCACCTCACCAAGTGAGGCATGTGTGTCTTTGCTAACAGGTTGGCCAGCCTGTTAAGAAGGGCTTTAAACGGGGTAGGAAGGGGRAAGGGGAGAGTCATAGAGAGAGAGTATTCAGTAAAACTCAACTCTGGTTGGGGGACCTCCAACGGGTTTATGCATGTAGCTGGGGATATGCATTTGGGACATGGCTCCCTATGCATGGAAGTGTCCCTCTTTTTTAGTCCCATCAAGATTTCAATTACTCCTCCTTCACCATTAGTACTAACATTACCAGGAACTCAATGTCAATAGTTGTTTAGCAACTGAATACTGCAGAGCTGATTATTCAGTTCAGGTGTATATCTGAGGAAATGTTTTGATCCTGAGAGAAATAAAGGAGAAAATCAGGTGTACTTGTATTTGAGTATCTGCATAACTCCAACTTGTTTTCTTAATATAGCTGAATCTATTAGTGACTCTTGGTAGAAGCTTGCTTTTCTGACACTGTATATGTTGCTTTAAAGAGACCTTTGGCTGATAGCTACAACATAGAGAGCAATAGTACTTAATGGATGACTGAGATGATAGGGTCAAAAGATCTTGCACAATGGTAGGCACAGTCTGATAGATGGACAGGTGGAAGAGAATCATTTTATCCTCAGTATATATTTATCTCGTTTTTCTGTGTTTCTCAAGCTAACAAGCATTTCTCTTGTAGTGTGTGTAGACTCTGCCTGTTCAGAGTACTAAGGGAGATGTTTGTTTTTACAGTCTTTTAGGTTCAGAAAGAAGGAAAGAAATATTTCTCAGGAAAGACCTCTCAAGCTTTTTCTGCTGGTATTGCCCATTAAGCAGAAGAGTTGCAACAGTGAAATGCTACCTACTCTGTTGCTTTCCAGGTAAAGCAATACAGCACCTACATTCTTGCTTCATAGCTCAGCCAAGACATGGCAGACCTGCATCTGTATATCACCAATAATTATTAAAAGGAACAGGTAAATGTTGACTTTCTTCTCTTTAACATTCCTTTTCCAAACCTCTCTTATTAGCTTCCCACTCGAAAGAGCGAGGCATGTGTGCAAACACTGTTCTCCACATCAAGCTTGACTGAACAATTTCTCTGCTATTCTGAGCTTCTGGTGAACTGAAAATTACCAGCTGTACTGAATTGTGACAAACAGAGTGTGTGTGTGTGTACACATGTGCACTCTGGGGAAAAGGAAACAAAGAGATGGACAGATACTATCATATCTGATAAAATCACTTTCACATTTGACCCTATCTAGCATTTTAATTCCGTGAAATGCAAATGCAGCATTAACTTTGGACTACGAATATACACAGATCAAGGAATTCTCTAACGCATTTCCTGGCTGAGACACAGTCAAAATGTAGTCTTCATTGTGGAAAATGTATCTGAAGAAAAACAAATATCATGTGGCCCCTTCTACATCAAAATAAACCACACTACCTATAAAATACAGGTGGCAACAACTCAGCTACCTAAATTCTTGTCAAAATTGTCTTCAGTGGCTATCTACAGAGCCAGCCAGAATACTGTCAGCCATCTCATACCATGATAGTGGCCTTTGAAGGACACACATTCCTTTCAGCTGAAGGCATCTTGATCATTCATGAAATGTAGTCCCATCTAGCAGGAAGGAAATACAGAACAGCGACCAGCACAGAGCACACCTAAGAAGAGAAAGTGAGGAATGTTTTTAGCCCCTGAACAGGAGCGCTATTTGTTGGCATAATGTAACTACTCCAACTGGGATGCACAATTATGTCTTGCAACAACACTTATAGTAACACTTTCTGTGTATTACACTACCTGGACACCTGGGAGCCAACTGCTGCTTCTAGCTGTTTAGATAGATAACTAAAATCTGTACCCGAGTTTCTCAAAGGATATTTATAAGCACACAGTGAAAAATGCCCCTTTTCTGAACACCACTGTCCAGACCTTGTTCTGGGCAAGGACCTGGGCAAACATTACAGACTTTGAAAGTCAAAGACCTAATATTAATTTGATCATAAATCATGATCAGATTGCTACTGCATGTGAACAGAAAAACTCTACACTGTTAGTGCAGTGAGTCCACTGCATCCAGGACAGGACATCTGTACTGTGCAGGCACAGCTCCATTGTAGCAGGTGTGTGGGAGACAAGAAGCCACCTACTTATAGATCTGCACCTGGGTGCCCTTCATTTTACCAAAGAAAGAGAGCTAACAGGAATATAGATTAACAGTAGGCTTGTAGATGTGAGAGAGCTGGCCTGCTCCAGCTAGAATCCATTGTAGTAGACTTTCCAGATGCAGTTCTTGTGTCTGTTGAGCAAATGCAGAATCTAAGGAAGATGGCCTTGAAGAAGGTCACTTATTAACTCAAATATGAGGCAAACTATGATTTTACCCACTGCTACTACCTTTTGTTTTGCTCTGAGGACTTGCCAAGATTTGAGCTTCAATAGAAATTTGTATGCAACATCAGTGTGTCTGGGATTGCACTTATTCAGACCGTATTCAGAGACTATGATCTCTTTGGCAAGATGAGCATAAAGCAATGGAAGTCATTTTTCTAGGTGGAACACTTTAGCTGAGACAAACTGAAAGGACATAAGGCGAGGAAAAAAAAAGATTAAAGAGAGCAGAAAGAAAAGGAAAGAAAGTGACTGGGAAGAGAAAAGAAGGATCAGAGCAAAGTAATAGGCAACAAGCTGAAAAGCAAGGAAAGGCAGGCAAAAGCAGCCCAGTCTGGCAGCTGTAAAACATTATGATTTTTCACATCAAACTGATATAAAAGATCAGCTAGATTTTCATAAATGAATTTGCCAGTAGGGGAGAAGAAAGAAGAAAGTCCAAGCTCCAGAGAGCTGGGCTGAAGCTGGATGCAAGCTCAGTTCCCTATTAAACTCTAGCCACAGGGAAAACTGGGTGCCAGTGTGTGAGGGGAATGCTAGCAACAGTGCTGTCTGTGACTGCACTACAATTCCTGACCATCTGGGAGGTGGGGGAAGCACAAAGAGCTTCAGCAGAATGCTTGCAAGTGAAAAGAAAGTTGTTGGCAGAGAGCYTCCTCTTTCTCCCTTTGTCATCCATGGTGATTTATGAACCTCTCTGCTGCCCTATCTTGGTCTTTTAGGTGAAAGAATCCAGTTAGCTTTTTCATAATGGCAGAAGTAATTAAAAAGGTGATCAACTTCAGAGAAACATAAAACACACACAAAACAGGCTGTCTCTTTAATGATATTCCCTACATACGTTACTGGCAGGGATTCTGCTAATCTAATACCTGTTAATTTTCTTTCTAACTAAGGCTATAGCCCACCAGAGGCTGTTTTATACTTAATTTGTTGGGGTTTTATTATATGGCTCAAYAGTCAGCCAACCACTATATGCATCATGTGATCCTGGTTAAGATCGTTCAGGCATTACTGCACACCAAGGCCCTTGGAGAGAACGTGCCACTACAATTTGTGAGTCACCCGTTCTTGCTCTGCCTAGGTCTTGTCATGTGTGTGCTTGTCAGGATTCATCTCCATCTCCATTACCCCAGGGGCAGAAGTCATAGTTTGTTTCTGCTCACTTGTCTGATTTTTAGCAGATCATATTCCCATCTTCAGAACCTTAAGCAAGTGCCATCTTTTGAGAATTTAAGGTGGAATTCTAAGTGCTGATCAAATTCAACTCAAAAACATCTTTTAATTGACAAGAAATATCCTCAGTTCAGCCATCTTCCAAAGCTGAGGGAAACTGCTATACAAAGGAAAAGAATTACATTAGAACCATTCTTTAGAGTTAACAAAAAGACTAATTTTATTTTACTGTTTTCCTCATCTTTCTCTCTATTTTATACATTTACTTTCAAGACTTTAAAATGAAGATTATGATTGAGGCAGATGTTTATTTGTCTGAAATAGTTCTGAAATCCTTATTAATTCTTTTTTTTTTTTTTTTGCCAGAAAAGTTTTTAACCAAATTATGTACAGTTAAACAAACAGCTGGCAAATTAAAAGGAGAAAAATCAGACAGTAGACCACAGATAAGCAAAATCAGTGGTACTTTAGTGACCAGAACTCTCTACCAATAAAAGAATATTTCATTAAGCCCCAGTATAGGAGTCCAAGGAACTGACAAATTTTTGTTTTGCTTCTAGGATCTCAGCTTCCAGGTAAACAAAACTTAGTACAGCATTGACTCCAGACTGATAGCTGGAAGTTCACCAATGGCTGTTAGAAGGAAAACTTCATCCTCCATCTCTGTAGATACCAGTCAGGATGCACTCTAAAACTTGTTCGGTCACACATCAAGAACGATATCACTTGTTGAGTTGTATTATCTTGAAACATTAGAAGAATTCCAGAGATCCATTGCCCTGCCTATTCACAAAGGCCTTAATTCTGTTGCCAGCAATTCTCATGACTTTGTCAATGCAATTCTTACAGAACTTATATCTAAATAAACCAATGCCATATATCTACCCATACATCTGATACCTGTCGATGTGTCAGTGGATGATTGGACTCCAACTAGCTCAAATGAAAAATAATTGATCTGGATTTGCTTTTGTCCACAGCAGCATAGAAAGTCAAAGACAATCTGCAGTGATATTTGGCTGGGAAAACCAAAGGAATTAGAATTCCTAGATTGGGAAATTCATAGCAAAGTATCAGCAAGAAAGCTAGCCCTCTGCCTACTCTGTATAAACATAGGAGATGTAACTAACAACACAGAAGAACAAATGATTTGTACTCTATCTGCATGAGAGACTACTAACCTTGTTCCAGAAACAAATAAACTAGGGCACCAGGTAATCTATTACCTATTTTCCAGCCTACAAAAGAAATTATGCTCAACTGAAAATACATACTTAGCTGAAAATGTTCTATCATACCTTTCTGTGGAATAACCACAACCACAGCAAAATGGAAAACCCAAACTTTACTAGCAAAAACCTCACAAAAATTAAGAAGCTTCAGGTGGTGGGAGGAGTAAGTAACATTGGAGATGTGGTATTATAACCATATTTTTCTGATCATGTAATGGCAAGTCTAGCTAGTTCTCTAGAAGGGAGGCCTTGCACAGCATGAAAAATAGAGGGTGGAGTTTACACAATGCACAATTAAATTATGCATCTCAATGCCACCCAGTACTAGGTAGGCCTAATATATAAACATTTCTGAAAGACCATGAACGTATTGATGAAGGTTAGATCCACTGACAGTCTTTAAATAGAACTGTTTAGATTCTTGACCAGAAATCTCTAACTCGGAAACTGCTGAGAAATATGGAGAAAGTATGTCACAAGGGAGGAATTGCTTTAGAAATGGCCTGCACTTACATCTTTCCATGGGCACCTCCTGTTGGCACCTCTCAGAGAAGAGATGGTGAGCTGGGTGGAACTTTGTTTCTGCCCAGAACATGGTTCTGCTCTGTACACACCTGTCACTGGTATTGCCTCTCCCTTTCAGCTCTGTTTCCACACAACACTCCAGTCCCTGGCCTCCTTAAGAGAGACTGCAAGCATCAAGGGATATTACTACTGATGCGATCATCAATGACTGCTGCTGGAAATCCATGCAGAAATGTATGCTGTGCACAGGAAAATAGACAACAATACCCAGCTCTCCTTCCCATTCTCCCTTCTTCTACTTGGAACTGAAAGTCAAGGAATCCAAGTCCCACTATCCCATGTCACAAGGATATTTTCTTTCCTTGGGGAAGTGACTAACAAGGGCAAGCCATGTCATAGTGGCACATCTTGCATACAGGTGTTCATATCACAAATGCAAATGCTGACGTATGCATGTAAATGGTTGGTTGTAGCCTTCTGAATGTGCAAGAATTAGCGAGAAAGGTAGATTTCAGTTCATGTATGGTCAAAATTATGATACTTTGCTCCCTGTATTTTAGGAGTTGTCATGGACTAATCTTCCTCTCTAAGAGAGATGGAGGAAGGTCAGGTAATTGAAGGCTCTCTACCCTTTAAACAGGATCTGTAGCCTTGCACCTCTGAGGTGTGAGGTCTCCTGGGATCCCAAGTAGCCTGCCTCATTCTTTACTCAAACACAGAGAATTCCTTGGTTGTCCAATCTGATCTTTACTCTTTGACATAACCTCCAATTTGTCAGGGAATAGCAAGGGCTGGATAGTGGGTAGGCTAGCTGAGTATGGTAACATGACTGTCAGAGCAGAGGCAGGAAATATCACCCTGCTTCAGCCAAGAGTCCAGATCACCAGTTTGTGGCGACAAAGCAGGGCTGTGGTCAAGCTGGGAATGCAAGCCAGCAAGTCAGGGTCAGGTCTGATATTGATAATCAGGATCAGAAACAGTCAAGTAATAACTTGACAGGCCCATGTGATGAGGTAGGTCCAACATCGAGCTGGAAACTCAGCCCACAAGTTAGGAACTTGATTGACAGGGTCCATGGCCAGGCATGATTGCAACACAGCTGGAGCTGGAGACAGGCATGACTGCAACACAGTTTGGGCAGGGACTGAGCTGAAATGGACCCACTGGGATCATGGGCAGTGGGTGTGTTTGGAGGTCCCAGGTGAGGTTAGTCAGGGCAATTAAGGCCTATTATTAAGGCCTGACACAATTTCTCTTGGAGTTATATGTTAGAAGAGGTGAAAAAGTGCCAAGGAACTTTGACTTGAGTCAAGGAATACCCAAAGAACTAATGAAGCCCAGATGTCAGGGCTAATACCATAGGAGTGCTAGGTAGGCTCAGCCATTCCCTGTCCCATAGTTTTGCCCCAGAACATTTAAAAACTAAACAAATAACGGTTAGAGGCACTGTGCAGCGACCGTGCCCAAGAGAAGAGGCAGGCAGCTGACATGACATTTGCTTTCCTCACACCCAGAAAAGTCAGTATCAAACAAATTCGTAAGGGGAACTAAAAGGAAAATTAAAGACTTTGTATTGCACTGAATTTAAAAACTGTAAAAGTTAGCACGAAGTAATGTCTTAATACAGTGTTTTCATAATACATGCTTTCTATGAGCACAGAGCCTTACCTTTGAATTTTTCAACTTTTGTTGTTTTCGAATTCATCCTTAGGATTCTGATCATGACTTTTTTAATTGAATTTATTTACAAGAAAACAAATAGCTGGATGAGCACTGGAACTAATGCTGTCTAATTTTGAATGGCTTTTGGGCTTGTGGTAACTAACTTTTCAACTTCTTAATCCCATTATTAAAAACCAGAGAATCTACACAGGAAAAAAAACAGTTGCAGAGTAAAATCTCCATTGTATAGTCAGCCATAAGCTCTGAATGAAGCATTTCCTGTGGTTGGGCTTTCGAAACAGCTCTTTTCCATGTGGTTTCTCTGACAGATAATAAGCAGATATTTTCTCTTCATGAGGATTGAGAGGATCGCTCTTTTCTACTCTGTGCCTAATTTCATGGAATATCTAGGAACACAATATGTTTAAGATCTCTGGCCCTCTGTCAGATCTCACTGAAACTGGCCAACACATACAAAAGACATACGCACACACAAAGAAAGGGAAAGAAACAGAGAGCAAAATTGCATGACTCTCATTCCTTAGGAATCCAAGCTAAAAAGAAAAAATGTCAAACACACGATAATCATGCTTTGATTCACTTTCACAGGCAGATTGTAAAAGCTCTGTACGAATAGAAAAGTGTGTTTTCTGAGGAGATATATATATATAAAAATAATAATAAATAAGATACCATCATGTTGTATTTCCATGAAATATGAAAATCAAGCTGTTTTACAGACATTGAAAAATTAGCTTATGGCTCATCTGTGAAGTAAAAGAGTAGTAACATTCATAAAAAGTTCATAAAAAGGATCRTTACAAAGGTTTAGAGACTTGCACAACATCAGACAGTCAGTCCAATGTAAAGTTGAGAATACCTGAATTTTGATGTCTAAAACCATTACAAAGTGCAAATGATTATATTTTTATTCTATTGATCTGTCAATAACAGAGAAAAGATAGAGAAAAGAATGAGAGCATTGTTTCATCATATTTGACAGAACAGAAGAGTGTCCAGCAATTTTTGAAATATTTATGGATTGTGGAAGATACAAATAATTCTCTGACTTTTCTTAAAATTTTCACAGTGTCTGGCAATAAAAGAATCATGGGATATATCATCTTTGAATATTTCTTCATGCTTCATCTCCAAACTCCAATAGTCCTCTCCTGTCCCCCTTTTGTGAAGCTTATTGTAGGAAATATGTCTGGAAATGGTCTCAAAAAATAACATAGTTCCTCCTTTTAACCCACATCCAGCCATTCCTCAGAGATACTTGTCAAAACAATGGGAAATGTCTTTTTTAGTGATGGAGGTCTAGCAGCTTTCCAGGCTTTCAGTGTTCAGTATTGGAATGACCTTTAACATTTTCTCTCTTGATTTGGGACCTTTATTGTGGTTTAGGCCCATTACTTACTGCCCCTTCCATTTTGGATGCTCTGAGAACTGACTGTTCCTACCTGCAGCATATATTTGCATTCCTGAGGAATATTTCTCCTGTCCTTGTTCAGAGTTCTCTTCCTTCTCTTCTTTAGGCTAAACAAATCTAATTCTTTTTTTCCTTTTTTCTTTTTTCGGCTAGTCAGAGTTTCAAGTTCTCTAGTTATTCTTTTTAATATCTGGAGTACCTGCAACTAGTCTACATTTTTTCTGAAGTGTGGTGCCCAAAACTATATGAAATACTTCAGCACATGCATTCATCCAAACACATATTTTGACATTTCCAGGTGATTACTTTAGGTTTGTTTAGTCTTGTGCAAGCAAGTAAGTATGCAAAAACTTACTTATTTGAAAAAAAGGCAGCAAATTAAAAAACTGAAGGTGTAGAACTTATGAGAGATTGTGAGAGACAATCTATTAGAACTGAATTACAGTGATATAAGAGGCTATTATTAGGAATAGCTAGAAGTTTAGAAAACAAAAATATGAGCTCCTTGTTTCTGTCTGACTGGCTTCCTCCAATGCAGCAAGAGATGGCCCTGAGCTCCTTTAAAATTCACAAAACTTTCCAGCCATCTTTTCATTGCATCCAATTCCCCATAGCAGCCATTCCCAGTGTGATAATACTTGCAGATTTTCTTGAAAATGTTCAAGTGAATCTCTGAAGCTTGCTCCTCATGCTTTGCAAGCCAGCCCAGCACGATCTTTTAAACAGCAAAACCATTGTGAAATCCCTATATACTATCCCTCTATATCATCTGGATCAACTGCAGATATTGTGCAGCAAATAACTGTGTGTCCAAGAAGAGGTTAAAGACTGAATGTCTTCATTGGTTTTCACAAATGATATTTCAGTGAGTCTCTGAAAATTTGTGGGAAATGATTATTTCTTGACAGGACAGTGACCTATTTTAATTCCGTAAAGGCTGGGGATGTTCTAGGTGGAATGAGATTTCACAGTACAGCCATGATTCCTAAAATTCTGATATTCACATTATTGTTCAACTAGCTGCAAGTTACTACCCTTAAAGAACTGCAGATCAGAACTGTGACCAGTTATAGTAAATGAAGCTAACAATAGAATAGAATAGAACACAACAGAATAGAATAGAACACAACAGAATAGAATAGAATAGAATAGAATAGAATAGAATAGAATAGAATAGAATAGAATAGCAAAAGTTTGTTGTAATGCATATTAAGCCATACCAGTGCCTCCAAGAATG